>NW_028262291.1:907272-1058484 GCF_047370975.1 Nipponia nippon | reverse complement strand
TGAATCAGACATGGGGAGGAAAGTGCGTGGCAACTCGAGATGAAGACTGAGGCTGTGCTGAAGGACTGAGAAACGAGAGAAAAGGAGCGGGGAGGGAACTATTCCCTACGGAGATGAGACACCGGGGGACATGCCGAGCAGAAAGCTCAAGTGAGAGGCAGAACAGAAGCCCCTTTGTAAGTCAAGAGGCTGCAGTGTAGGAGGAATCATCATCCCTGCTCACCTTGGCTTTGTTGTCCATGGTAACAGCCAGCTGCATCCTCTTCCCCATCCTGAATGTGAACATATGATCTGCTTCCTCCTCCTCCTCCTCTTCCTCGCTGCCAATGCCGAACCCAGGGCTCACAGGGCAGGGGCTCCCCCATTTCTCGCTCACCACCCTTTTGTCCTGGAAAACGAATCACTTCCGTTAGCAAATGCAGGCCCCTCGGCTCACCAGTGCGATTCCCTTCCCCGAACACACCTGCACACGAGCAGGGAGGCCAGCTACAGAAAAGGCTG
Source organism: Nipponia nippon (assembly GCF_047370975.1). Classification (NCBI taxonomy): domain Eukaryota; kingdom Metazoa; phylum Chordata; class Aves; order Pelecaniformes; family Threskiornithidae; genus Nipponia; species Nipponia nippon. The sequence goes on along the minus strand of NW_028262291.1, from coordinate 1,057,983 downwards.
GCCTTGCCCTGAGGAAGCTTTCTGTGCCCGGCGCGGTGCCGTGACATTCCTAGGGAACAAGGGGCTCGTTGTCTGCTCAGCAGCAAAACCCACAATTACAGCGGGTCTGGAAAATCCTTTGCACTTACAAATCTGACATTTCAGACTAAAATGCCAGAGTTCTAGGAAACAAATGTCATCCTCATCTCTTTCTGCAGCACTCTGAGTTAGATCGGGAAAGCCTAAGTCCTGATGGAGATGGCCTTGGAAGCCAAGTGGATGGCTCCTGAGGGTGGTGCTCACCATCGAGAGGGCTGGGCTATCTTGTCCAGAGTGTTCAGTCTGGGTAATTGCATCTTTCAGGTCCTGTATGAGAGAAAAATGTGTGCAACAGCGCACCTCCGGAGAAAAGCAAGGGCCGGGGCGTGGTTGAGAAGTGAGCAATGCACTAGCCTGGATCTAACAACCCAGGAGTGCCGACTGCACGGGAGGAGGGTGGGCTGGCTCGGCAAGCTCTGCGCTGGCTTGGCAGAGGGCTTCGCCCAGGGTTACAGCAGGACTGGCCGGGTGGTTTACCGAGCCCCACGCTGCCAGGAGGGATGGTCAGGGCTTGTCAGACACAGATTTGGTCCAGCTAGGAAGGAAGCCTGGGACTCGCAGCCTTTGCCCCAGTTGTGGGAAGCCCCGGAGCAACCAAGGGCTACTTGCTTTGCTCACTCACAAAGCCTAAGGCAACCAGGGCTTTGCTCAGCCTACAGGCATCCTCAGAGGCATTCCTGATGCCTCCAATGACACACACACCCCTGATATGTTCTGCCTATGTATTTGCAGCGCTGTTGACACCTGGGACCCATCCAGAGCCAAGCGTGCCTGTTCACGCATTCATTCATTTGCCTGTTAATTCTGCGTGCTGGGGTACAGGTGCCTGCACATGGCTGGAAATTTATGTGGATCAGCTAAAATCACTTTGAGCACACATCTCTGCAGAGTTTTTACATCTTTTTGTGAGGGTTTAGGAGCTACGTCCTACACCTGAAAGAGCTTTGCTGTGGAGGCTGTCTCTTTCAGAACTGTCACTTTGCTGAGGCAGGGCTGGAATGAGAGCTGGCCGGTGGTGAAGGAGAGGCAGTACTTACATTGTGAGCCTTGGTGATGGTAATAGTGAGTCCATCCTGCTTGGGTCTCCTGGAGGTAATAGCCATTCCCTCCTGCTCAGCTCGCTTTTTGTCCTCTTCTATTTCCTGAAACACATATATATCCTTATCATCAGCCTGTACGTCGATGTCTACAGATGTTGTCCATTTTCCTGTTTAGGATTTCTCCTAAATGGACCCACCTCCACCTCTAAGAGAGACTGGACCAACTTGTGTCCCATCCGTGTGCCCTTGGCAGGGGTCACAGGCAGCTCTGACTTGCATTACCTGTCCCTGTGCCACGGGCACCTTAGTAAATCTCTTGTTGATTCAGGGTGCCCACTGTGGTCTCAGCACATGCAATGGGAAGCAAGCACAGAGTACAGGGGGCCCTTCCTGACAGGCAGGGAACATGATCAGTTTGAGGTTTGGGAAAAATTGGGTATAGGACATGTGGAAAGGCTGGAAGACACACCAGGCCTGCAGAAAGGGCAGGCCGTGCACAGGAGCCATGGTTGCTGTGCCAGTCTGGGGCCAGGGCATCATCTGTGGCCAAGAGAAGGTGGCTGAGATCTGGCTGTCTACTAGGCAGCTGCCTCTAGAAGGCAAGTGGTGGTGGAAGGTGGGAGTAAGAGTTCCTCTCCCCCAGCTGCTTGTGGCATTCAACCTTCCCCATAGCTTCCCACTATGTACCATTTTTTGCTGCCACCAGAAAAGGTCCAAAATGGCTCCTATGGTATCAAAGGAAATGTATTCTAAGCACGACCCAGCCCAGAGCGCCACTCAGTCTCTCAGCTCTGGATCCACGACGTGAAGTGTGCTATGGGTTTTCAGCATGGCTCTTTGTCAAACTCGAGGCTGCCCACCCAACTGGCAAATGTTAAAGAGCCCCTCAAGCCAAGTGGCCTTGGGCACGGGCAGGAGAGTATCCCAGACAAGCCAAGGGGGACCCTTCTGCCAGGAGTACCCTCAGGCTGTCCTACTCTGTACTGCCGTATGCAGACACCCATGGAGAAGGGTAAACAAATCCCCAGAGAGAGCTCCAGGTTACCACAATGTCACCCAAACCAGCTCATACAAGCCAGGCTGGATATCTCCCGCAGGCCACTGGGTAGACTCTCTTGGTCAAGGCAGGATCAAAAAAGCAGGGGTGTAGCTGGAATACTTCCTGCTAATTCAGAGGCTAAGGCTGCAGTAACCAGCAGGCTGCTAAAGCCTTCATTTGCCTTCATCTTCCTTTTTTTCATGGAAACTCTTTTGGACACCTGTGCACTCCACCGGTGGGACCGGCCAGGGAAGAGCTTCAACCCATAGCACTGCCCTGGTAGGGAACATAAACCTATCAAACGTCTTGAGGATGCAACCTCCTATGCGTCCAAGAGGATAAGCCTGAGGCACTGGGAAGGACAGAGGGGGAAAAAGTCAGGGGAATATGAGGTGAAGGGGTGGGAAAGGTGTGATGCAGATAGATAGAGGAAGATGGTAGGGCAAGAGGAGATGCTGCAGCAGCAAGGCAGGCATCAGCGAGCCTGCTTTCCAATCCAATTCAGCAGCTGTAGCTAAAGGCAGAGCTCTGCCCACCTGCTCCAAACGCTTTCCGATGTGAAAATGTTATCTATATGACAAAGTGACTCCGACACCACTGACCATTTTCTTTACACTATGAGTTGAGGACTCCAAACAGACCTGGGGAAGGTCAGAACCTGCAGACTCACCTGGTATCTTCGTATGAGCGCTTCATTCTTTTTCCGCAAAGCCAAGATTTTCTTATCGAGCTCAACATCTTTCTGCTCCTTCTTCCTTAACACTGCATCATCCACAGCAGCATCCTGAAAACAGAAGGAGCAAAGCTCTTCACAGTCATCACACCAACAGGATGAAACCTGCTCCTTCTGTTTGGACACGGTGGGAAGTGAGAGAGTCTTTCCCCACCATTTCTCCCCTTGGTCCTCCATTTAAAAGAGTACTGTATCTTGTAAATTGACTTTTTCCTGACAGAATTGACCTTTTCTTTTCTTACAATTTTTGTTCATCAATGAGGGAGGTAGAGCAAAAAGGTGATGTCCCACTTTGATGGCTGTTGGTAGGCTCCAGAGTTAACACCCTGCTTAGCTGCATGCAGTCAATGACCCCTCTCCCCACTGCTGGTTCAGGTGTTCTCAGGCACATCAGTTCCCCTCCATTTACATTCAGAGAGCACCTTGGTTACCACAGGGGATAACGAATCGGATTTTTTAAATTCTAGTGACAGCAGTGTCTAGTGAAAATTAATGCTGATGAGTATCAACTCACTGCAGCAAGCTGATCCATATCGTCTCAACTCTGCCTGGTGTTTGCATGAAGAGCAAGGTGGCAAGGCTGAGATCTCCAAGGCACTACGGGTCTATTTTTAAACACTGTTTTTGTGCTCTCCTTATCAGCTTGGCATCTGCATGCTGCAGAGATCTCATATTCCCTCTCCTTCACTCACACAGAGAGCTGGGTAAGACGAAGTGAGACTGAGGAGGGGAGGAAAGGAACCCCAAATCTCCGAGGAGGCATTGCACGCCTGGATACTTATTTTGCTGACATCGCAACTCTAACCACCAACAGGCTACCCCCAGCCTGCCACCTTTGCCATTTGGTCCTCTGCAATAAATCTGCCGCAGGAGCACTGCGGCAAATCCAGCTGCCGTGCACGATGCATATTGCCCACCGCGCTGGGGAAGTTTGGAGGAATCAATAAGCAAATGTAATGAAACCATCAGCCATCTCGCTATGACTAGATGTTGCTCCTGCAGGTGACTCAGTTGTGTCCCTATGAAGCTGAAACAGCCAGCGTGTGGCGGAAGGGCATATTGATGGTCCCCAAGGGCTGGCAAAGAGGTTCATGTGTGCCAACGTCCTCTGGGGCCAGCATTGCCTCTCTGTGGCTCTGGCATTGCATATGACCATCCTGGCCCCATCCTCGCCCTGGACCTGTTGAGGTCTCTGGGGCTGGTATTGGACCCTGCCTCCAGGGCACCTCAGCCCCAGCCGTACTCCCGGGGCAGGGAGAGGGACCTGCCCGGTGGAAAGCTGCACCCCACCTTCAACTCTGGCCTCGGAAGCTTTCCCAGCCCCAGCCCGGTGCTAACCTGACAGCCACTACAAGCCTGGTCCTAAAACCACCCCAGTTGCATGGGTATACTGGGCATAACTGGTGAGGTTTCGGTAGTGGGACGAAGGCTGCGGGGTGCCCTGTGAGGGAGGAGGCCACAGACTGCCCCCAGCCAGCTCCCTCGCAGGCCTCCCGCCAAAACTCAGCCAATCAGGGGAGTCCGTGGGGCCTCTGAGCCAATCAGGGGCGCCCGTGGCGCCCCTGAGCCATTGGAGGAGCGAGGCACCTCTGCACCCTTCAGGGGAGGCAATGGCGCCTCTGTGGAAACCTGTTTAAGAGAAGAGGGGGAAGGAGGCCAGAGCAGGAGGAGGTCAAGAAGAAAAAGGCCCTGCTGGGAGGAGGAGGAGAGAGGCCCACCCGAGTGGGGACCCTTGAGGGGCTGCTGCCGGCGGGGCTGCCCCCAGGCGCTGACCCCATCGCCGACGCTGCCCTCGCCTCGCCGAGGGGACGGGGTGCCCTGTGCTGATGGGGACGAAGAACAAAAAAATGGCGGGAGAGTGGTGCCGGGTGGGAAGCAGGGGTGTATTTCCTAAGAGTGTGTTTGTTTGGTTTTATTTTTCTTTAAAACCAGAATCAGTCATTAATAGATGGTTAATTGACAAATAAAATTGATTAAAATTCCCCAAAACACTAAACTGACAAATAAAATTGATTAAAATTCCCCAAAACAGTAAAGTGTTTGCCATGTGCTTGCAATGCATGGGCAAGGCATGTTTTTTGCCCGTCCGTTTTACTTCCTATCAAATTCCTCACAAAAGCACCAAGACCCTCAAGCCAGCTGTTGGTTTCCCCGTTTTCACAGGAGCGAATCGCCGCCGCATCCCTGCGTGTCGGCATTTCTGCTGCCCTCGCTTCTTCAGGGCTGACGGCTCCCGGCTGTGCCCCAGAAGCATCCTCCACTGCAGGCTCTGCAGTGTTCAAGGCCGGGAAGAGCTTCTGCACACAGGCGGGAGGGGTTTTTCCTTCATTAATCATGACATAGCAGGTGTGACCTCCTTCAGGGAAGGCTACGTCAGGGGCCACCCGCGGCAGCTGGGGACACGGGATCTGGGTCTGCCACCCGCCGTGCCCCTGGTGCCTTCCAGCCGGCGGCAAGGCAGGCAGCGTGCCTGCCCAGGGTCCTGCCTCGAGCAGTAGCCAAGGGGCTTGCAAAGCCCTTCTCCTGGGAGGGCAGGGTTTCTCCTGGAGACCTCTGTTGACTTTTGCCTGGTCCTAATGAGGTCAGCAGAGGAAACGCTGGAGCAGCGGAGGTCTGGAGGGGTGCTGCCTAACACAGCAATTCTGAAACTGAGCAAACACGCAGTGAGCAGCCCAAGGCTTAAAGGCAAAGAGTAAAACCGCAGATGCTATAGCCCGGGGGAGGGAAAGCCTTCAACTCTGCTCCATCTTCCCAGCTACGTTTGTGAACTCTACCAGTACCAGGCAGGGGCTCCAGCCTCCCGAAGATGTGTGTGTTTATAGTGTGAGAATGCACTGAAAGAGGCAGAAATTAAGGCGCTGTGAAACTGACCCTGGGGTTTGTGGCATGTCACATTTCGCCCGGGCGGAACATCCCACCTATCTGAAAGCACAGGTTTTTAGACGAGCTGTAGGAATCACCTCCTTAACATGGGAAGGTTTTCAGCTACCTGGAAGACGGACACCAAGTAAGAATGTGGGCACATTTCATCAGCTGGCCCTTCGGAAAATAATCCTAGGTAGCGTGTGGGAATTCAGCCAGGAGTTAACATCACTGCCCTTCCAAAAGTGTCACAGGCCTCCCGGGAACCAGGCTGCAAATCAGCCGCCGCGTGCATGGCCAGCGCTTGCCTTCAAAGGAAGGGATCCAGCTGCTGAATCACCGCACATCCCTGCAATGCTAGGTCTTCCTTTCAAGGGCTTTACATGAAAAAAGCCCAAAGCCAACTACATTTCAGCTCTGATCAAGCAGATTTGTGCTCGATCTGCAAAGAATAGGGCCACGGATGGGGGGAGAAATCTGCCCAGGTAATGTTCTTTGGAGAAAAGGGACTAAAGGTTGAAAATGCAACACCATCGCAGAGGAGGTGTGCTGGATGTCAGAAACCAGAGAGGGGAAAGGCAGGAGAACCGGTTTGCTAAAGCAGACCTCAGATCCTGCACAAGCGCATCGTCACTCGTATCCCCATGGAGGGGTATTTTATCAGTGCTGATTTAAGGGCCCTTGCCGAGGGCCGCTCTGCCAGGACACAGGTGGAACTTGTGTTCAGGTGGAACAACGGGGACATTTAAACCGCCTCCACACATTCTTCTGCTGGACAATGGGATTTTGTCAAGGTCTGTGGGAGAATGAAACACACTTTTCCATTGCCATCAATCATCTGGGTACGCGACAGGTGAGTATATTGTATATGTGGGCGGATACACTTTCATGGCCATTTTGCAAGGCTGATTAAAGCTGAATTCAGTGTTTACCTGAACAGAAGCTATTCTCTGAGCGCTAAATTGCCAGGTTCGCTGTTTGCGAGTGCTGGGGTGTTGGCTGCTCGAGGGTGGGATCAAAGTGGTGCATGCCCTCAAACACACCCCTTTCATCTCCAAATTCCTTTGAAGGAGGACTGACAGAGCTGCCGGCTCAGGAAGAATTTAAAAATTCCTGCAGAGATTACATTTGTGCTCTTCTCTTTTCAAAGGCAAAAAATGGAAAAGACCTGTCAGGCCGTTCTCCCTCTCCGCGCGAGACTGCACATTTGTCAGCATTTTGTCTACGTTGCAACACAGCTAGTGCCGGGGGGAGGGGGGTCTTTCCATTTCCAGCTGGAAACAGGTCCCTGGAAGGAAAGTTTTGCTGGTATTCAGCACTTCTCCTCCCCTTTATTAATGAAACCACTAACGTATTTCTCTCTGCACGATCTGTTTTGGCAAGAGCTGGGGAGCTGCGGAGGAGAGGTGGTCCCCTGCCCGCGCACCCCAGGGCCGCAGAGCAGCCCCGCTGCGCGCAGAAGCGCCGAGCGGCGTTTCGAGCCCACGCACCGGCTCGCAGGGGCTCACCCATTGTATGGTTAAGCCAAGTCAGCATTTGTTCGTCAGCCGCTGCTCCGAGCCAGCCGATAACAGGGGGACGTGCCCTCTCCTCCGCTTCTGGAACGAATCTGCCGCCCCAGCCCGTGCTGAAGCTGATGCTCAGGGTGAAAAGTGGCTACCCTGTGCCCTCCCCAGAGTAAAGCTCTTCCGGGGAGCCAAGGTGCCCGTATGACACAGCACCGGGAGAGTTATAAATGGCTTTGGCAGAACAAACGTGCGATGGCTTTGAATCAGAAAGCAGCCGAGCCCGATGCCTCCTAGATAGCAAGGCAGAGCAATGAAGCCACAGAACGGGAGGCCTCTTTCTATCTCAAATAAAAATGTCACAAAAAGGAGAAATGGAAAGCGAGCAGCTTCGTGCTTCAATTAAATGACGACACCTCGTTCTGTCATAGCCCCCACTCCTAAGTGGCACACACACTTGCTACGCAGCTCATCGGGGGCTGGAGGGACGCCTCACTCCAGACTGTCTCTGCGTGCAGTGTTTTCCCGCATACTTCTATGATCGCCTGCTTCTACAGCGAGAGCCCTCGGAGGCGGCAGGGTTGGAAAAGCGAGAAAGACAGAAGGTGGGGGGGGAGGGAAGAGGCGAGAGGAGCGGGGCCCTTAGCTAACACTCTTCTGCGCAAGCAAATGCATCCGCTCTTTTTAAGAAATATCCTCTGGCTTGACAGCTGCAGCTGAAACCCTTCCCGGGACAGGCAACATCCAGCACTGCCTGGGTTTCTGTTTGTTGTCTGCCCCAGTCTCCCACCCTCCCGGGGGGCACATTGTCCCGAGCCAGCCACCGCAACCTGCCCCGGCCATGGACACGCAAACCCTGGCACCCAAAATCCCCCCCCCCCGGCACCCCCCTGATGCGGCACAGCTTGTTTGCTCCCCTTGCCTGCTGGCAGCCAGGCGAGGGAAAAAAAAAACAAAGCGACAACCACCGAAAGGCCACCCTGAAGGAGGCGAGTGCAAGTCATTTCGTGGCCTTTTTGGGTGAGGGACCCCACCGCCCCGCGCCCCTCCCAGGCCCCACAAAGGCAGCACTCACAGCTCGGTGCATGTTGGACATCGGCGGCGAAGCCCGGCGGATTCCAGAGCAGAGCTAAAAGAGGAGAGCCATCAGACGGCCTTTCTCAGCACTGGTTGCACAGCATACAAGATCATGTTTTGATTACAAAAGCCTCGTCTGGGCTCCCAGCCAAGAGCACTGGCTGCCTAATATACCAAGCACAGACAGGGTTTTGAGTGCCTGTGTCCTCCTCTCCAATCTCACTCTCTTTTTAAAAGAAACACTCCCCCTTTTCCCCCCTCCTGACTCCTTTTAACTTCCTGATGCCACAAGCCCTCGTTCAAAGTGGGAAAAGCCGGGCGAACAATGAAAAATGGATCAGGCAAACAGCTTGACTTCGCTTCGTGGCCATTCATGGGGTTGTGTTATTTGTTATGCATGGCTAGTTGCATGCCTGGCGGGGGATCAGGAAAATATCTGGGGTCCTCAATATCTTGTCAGTGCGACTATGTGCACGAGCCTTCATGGGAAAACAAGTGCCGGATTTGCCTTTTTCTGTTTAATTTCAGTATCCTCCGGGAATGCTTTCCCCGCTTTTAAAATGTGCCTTTCTTTCAGGGAGGGAGCAGAAGCAATGCTGTGGGGTGGGCATGACCAGCCAGCACCATGACTAGCAGAAAGCACACAGTCAAAGGAGAGGCCCCCCCCAGTAAGTCTGAAAGCTGCCAAAATGAAGAGTCATAGATAGAGAAAACAGGCACAAATTTGAGAAAACAGGCAGCATTCGTCTGCTGCGGTCTCAGGTTGCCACCCTCAAACCCTTATCTCAGCCCCGTGTCCTGGCCGCGTGCTGTGTCCCCCCTCAACGCCGACTGGCTGCCCTTTCCCTCAGCCTCCAAGGGACCCAGATCAGGAAAGAGGCAAACAGGAGTTGGAAGCACACAGGGGAATATTTTGTTGCCCAAGGACTGATGCACACCCCAGCCTTCTTGAGGGCCCTGCTATGTTCATACGTAGTAGCATTAAAAAAGGAGGAGGTCTGCTGCTCGTACCTATCCCCTCTAAAACCTTTGAGCAGGTCAACTGTTCACAAAACCCAAGAAGTTCAACCCGAAATCCAGCATGGTTCAAAGGGAGCCTTCAAAAGACTCTGAAGAACTCTGAATTTGGCCCCTCCTCTGCATATAACTAGCTATTGGAGCTCAGGGCTAAGGCAGTAAAAGAGCTGGAAGCATGGCTTAGTAAAAGTGCTTAGAGGGAAAGACTGACCCATATTAATTAGTAGCTACTCAAATGATGAAAGGAAATTGAAAACATTTCCCAGGCAGTGCCTCCAGATTCAGGCTTGATGAAGAAAACGAAGACTCTGCTGTGGATGGAAAATTGGGAAAAAGACACAAGAGCTTCGCTAGAGTCCAAGCGCTTGGCAAGAGGTTTGTGATGGACAAGGCTGTGCAGGAGGTGCGGAGCCATGCGAGGCTTTGCCTTGCCCTGGGAACACAGGGGAGCTGGGAGGATGGTGCTGCCTTGGGTTTCCAAGCCGGCCCAGTCCCTTGTGAGGGTTGAGTGATGGCCCGTTTTTGGCTGGGCTGGTGGCGGAAGGACAAGGTCAGCCCTAGCAGATGCTGCTGGGCTGAGCCAGGGAGTCGATGTTCATGGAAACACTTTTTCCAGTGCTGGCACATTATCCTGTTTGTAGGGTGGCCATGTTCCTGGGCTGGAGGAGTCTGCACACACTGCTAACAAACACCCGCGTCCAGGTTAACACAGAGACCCGCACCATTATCCCAGGTTCTTTGCACAGTGCAGGGTCAGCACCCTGTGCAGAGGGGTCCGTTGTGCTCCCCATGGATCACAGTAGCCAAGGGACCATGTCATGCCCGCGTTGTCAAGGCTTAAGTTAAGTGCTTGCAAGGAATTTCTACAGACCTCAAAGCCGTGGCATCCTAGGTCTCTGCTGTTATCGATGGTGTGGCCAAGCTCTTCCAGCAATGAGCAATGCCATGGGCAGGCATGAAGAGCCCCAAAATATCTTTGCCTTTGCTAATGTCTCTGGAGAGCTGCAGTTCCCTCCAGGGCAGCGTCGGGTACTCCACTGCCCTCAACACAAAGAGCTGACATTTCTCAGCTGTCCTTTACCATGTCTAAGTGGCATAAATGACAAGCATCTACTTCTGCATCGTCATCTGAGACTGATGAGAAGATGAAAGCTCGGTTAATGCTGTGGACACAGAAACCCGGGGCAAAAGGGCCCAGTCAAGGGAGCAGCATCTGCAACTTCAGCAGTGGAGCAGAACAGGTCGGTCTGGGGACCTCTTTGTGCTCTTGGGACTCTCACAGGACGTAGAAAGCAGAATCTTATAAATATGCTGAGATTTATGAGGTTATATACATGCACATATGTTTGCTTATACCTGGTGTCGTGGCCAGAAAGGATTGCAACACCACCAAGGCTGTCCTCAACTTGAGGGCTTGCTCTGAACTGTCAAAAACTCTGATTTGCTCTGAAGTGCAGCGTAATTCCTGAGATTAGCACTGCCTTCCCACGGGGTCCGTGCCTGCCTCAGGGTAAGGGCCCTCCAGGACCATCATCCTGGCACCAGGGAGCACCAACACCCAGACGCCTGCCACTTGGGAAGGAGAGGAGCCAAGCTGGTCCCCAGTCTCCTGCTCCAGTGAGAAGGGCATGTTGGCTGCGTGACATTTCGGGGGTCCTGCAGGACCTCGGGACATGCTGAATCCTTTTCACACGAGCACCCCTGCCTCGGTGGCTGAAGCACATCGATACTGCTCTCTCAGGCAGTTGGTGGCACCTATTTCCCAGCATGCAGCAACTTGAGAGAGTACTTCAGACAGCGAGTGTATAATATCTCCATGTGCGACAGGAAGGGCGTTTGGAGAAACCAGCTTAATTAATCACGCAGGAATTTGTCCACCACCCCCAGAGTTAATCCCTTTATTCTTCTAAAATCACCAGAAGACCTTTAATAAGCAGGATGGCCTGATTCTGGGCTCTTTATTGTGCTCTGGCTGCTGCGGACTGGCTTGTGCCACCTCTGAAGCCTGCTCAGCACAGAGGCGTGGGGTGTACCCAGCGTCAATACCCCAGGTTGGCTCTGAGGTTTCTGCTTCATGGAAAGGGGATGCATCAGCTCTTGCTAACTATTGGCAGCCCCTGAAGGAGCAGTCCCAGGAGTGGACACCAGCTTGCCTTCAGGAAAGCCTGAAAGCTGGAGGAATCAAGAGGACTTAAGGGGGTTTTTGCAGCATTGCCCTGCCGGGGCTGAGCTCCGCAGAGGCTCGGCTGACCTCCCTGAAGCACAGCCTCCGGCTGCCTACTTGGAGCCCCTGCTCTCCACTCAGGGCAAAGTTTGCTGGAGATTTTTCTGGGGCAAAGGAAGGAAATCAGAGCAATGACGTGTCCATTTTGTGCTCGTGACGGTGAAATAGTCCCTTTCTCTAGCTGCGCTCTGCAAAGCCTCTCCCTGACCAGTTTCAGCACAAAGAACCATCTCTGATAGGAGTCCACAATCTCCCTGCTCCAGAACAGCATTCAGCAGCTGGCAGAAAGTATTGCCCCACATTTTGACAGCAAGGCTATTTGTTTCTTCTCTGTCTCTCTGCCTTACACGAAGGCTGAAGGAAAGAGTCTGATCCCTCAATAAACCCAAACCTGACTGCCCCGAGAAGCATTCCTGGCATCCCTTCATCAGCCTTTCCACCCGCAGGAACCACCTTGGCTTGAAACCCTCCTTCCTTTTCCTTCTGCACTCTGTGAAAGTCCTCCAGAGCCACTCAGTCCCATGCTGCCACTTTTCCCAAGTGCACTTCACCCATCTTCATCTTGGCTCCTCTCCCTTTTTTGCATGACCGCTATTTAGTCAACAGATGGCACTCGGGAACTGCTGGGAGAAGCTGGGAACCAGCTGCCAAAAAGCCCACTGTAGAAGGAGCTTGAAGTCTGGCTGTTTTGGGAGGCTGCTTTTATATCGTGTATCGCAACTGCAGATAAGCCGCATGGCCGAGTCTCAGAGGCGTTCCTGCACGCTGCCGTACGCAGCAATGAACTCACGGATCACGCTGCCCGAGGCTCCTGGGCAGAACTAGCAACCCCTCGCCAGGCCCGTTGGATAGAGGGAGGGATGGGAACACGCAGTGTATCAAAGAAGAGTTTCCCGGCAGCCTGGAGGCATCTTTCACATCAACCGCAGAGCAAACTTCCCCGCAATAAGCAACTCCTCCTTTGCCTCCTTTTGCTTACTCCCTGCTCTGATCCTTCGGCCAGCTGCAACTGCAGGGTAAAAAGGCATTTGGGGCGTTTCCTCCAGCCAGCCAGGAGAAAGGTCAGCATATTCCCTAGACTGGGAGGTAGGACCAGCCAGAAACCTTCAACGGGCTTTAGCTGGAGAGACGCATAGGGATCAAAGGACTGCTGAGGCATTCATTTTTAAAGGTGTCAATATACAATTAAAATGAAAACTACCAAAGCTAGTTAAAGGACATAATGGCAGCCTGGTCTTGCTTAAAATCAGTGAAGATCATAGCTGCCTGTTGGTACTTCCCATAGCGATACCAATCATAGCACCAGCACAGAAACCTCTCAGGACGCGCACAGCAGCCCCGTTCTCACCGGAGGACAAGTTTGTCCCCACTTTTCCCATCCCAGCCTGCAGGTTCTTGCCCCCGTGGGTGAGATCTGTGCCCACCAGCATTTAATGCCACCTTGAATAACTCATGATCTCATCACCTGACACTTTCTCCTCCTGAAAAACTTGTCATTCTAGTGTAGGGCCTCTGAAGTAGTTACAGGCTGAGCGAACGATAAGAGGATCTGTCCTCTTAGTTCTTCCCACTTCCAAACATGCACAGCAGGGCCAAATGCAGGTTTGCCGACCCCATTTGCTACCCCAGCCTTCAGATGTAGGACACAGGACCCAGCCTCAGGAAGGGTGCCAGGCTGCGGAAAGTGGCCGGGACAGCTAGTCAGGCAGGTTCTTTTCATCTTTTATGGAAATGTAGTCCTTGGGGAAAGCATGGGGAGCTGCAGACAGCAACTGGTTCGCCCTGGGTGAAAGCTGTCATCAGCAGGGACCAAGGGAGGTTCCCCATTCCAGCCCATGGCTTCAGCCCAGATCTAGGAGGACGTGGGCAGCCCAACGGCCTGTAACTTGTAGTTTACAAGCTGCAAATGAGCATGGCAAGAGCCAGCTGGCTCTTGACACAGCCATGTGCCCTTTGTGAATGACAAAAAGTCAAAATTATTCAACACATGGCTGCTTTGGGGCTACACCAGTGGCAACATGACCCACTTTCAGTCTGATGCAAGAAGAAAGAAGTGGCAAATTCAGCGGCTGTTCTCCAGGCCCATGAGTGCCTCTGATCGCAACCAAGCTCCATTAAAACCTAACAAACCATTTCACTTCCCTTTGCCAGCAGAACTCAAAAGCAAACTCCAGAGACCAACCTTGGCTCCAGGGTCTAAACCGGACCGAAGACTCTTCATGGACTCCAGCGGCGTCACATCGCACTGATGCTGCATGGGTTCGGTTTGGGCTCAGCTCGCAGGGAGACAGGCTTTTCTTGCGCAGAGGGTTAAGGTGCGGAGCTGATTTGGAGGACGAGCCCAGGGAAAGTGCAAGGGCCAGCCTGCAAGAGGCACAGAGACGCCTGAGAAGGGATGAGATGAAAAGGGGAGTCAGGTGGCAATTAAATATTAAAGGACCAGTTCAACAATAATTAATACTTGGGTGGAGAGAAAGGGTGGAGATGCATGAAGCACTTGCAGACACTTGCTGCGCTATGCCTGGCTAGCTGAGTACTTCACTCAAGTGGCAGAAAACTCTTGAAATTGCAAATAATCCATGCTCCAGCAGGATGGAAATCATGATTCAAGAGGGTGAATTAAAACCCAGCTGGAGATGCTCGTCCTTCGCCCAGCTATGGTCAGAATTTGAGCCATGCTGGCCTTATTTCAACCCTTGCACAAGCTGAGGAGCTCAGCTTGTGATAAATTTATGTCATGTTTACTGAGGTCTGAGAGGAGACCACACAATTACTCCTGGGAGGTTTCCTAACTGGACACATCACATCACACTCAGAAAATCCCCTGCAAAACACTTGAGGAACCATCATAGGCACTTGCCCTGTTCGTCCTTTTCTCTGGGCATCCATTTCAGGTCTCTGTGTGAGCTCCTGAGCGAGGTGGCCCTCCATTGGGAACGTGGACAATTTGTTGGTCCTTCTGATTTGGTCCCTGCAGCATGGCACAGCACGTTGCTCAGGGCTGGGGGCACTGTGCAGCCCAAACACATGGGATCAGGGCGGGCGAAAAGGCAGGGTTTAGAACCGGGTTTGTAAAAAGGAAAAATTCCATTTCCTTTCTTCCTGGCATACTGCGTTTCCTTCAGTACCTTCAGAAGGAATTGATTAAATCACAGCCTTCCTTTGACCTGTTGTTATTTAAACCTTTTGTTGAAAAAGGTTAGGAACAAACATTTAAAGATGCCTTTTTCTGGAAGCATCAGCTGAAATATTGTGAGCGTTTCTGAAGCTCAGTTTCTAACCAAAAAAAGCAGAAGCATTTCAACAATTTGAGAGATGGAACCTTCCCCCTCCACTCTCCTACTTGCTCTTGAGCCAAAACAACTGCTTTTCATCCCCGCATGGCTCCGATCCTCCTGAAATGGGCCAGTTCGGCCAGTTTCCTCTCCAAAACGTCAACTGGGTCATCCCTGGATGACACTGATTTACTGGCACTGATGCCATTGGGACAGAAGAGCTTGGTTCTTGCTGAATCCTGCACGTCCTGTGGGGCTGAGATGAGACTGGCACAGGCAGGGATCAGCAGTTCACGGCCAGCTCTGCTTGCTCAAGTTTTCCTCTCATTGCAGGGGACCGTGCAGGAGCCAGACCAGCTGTAATCTTGTGGGATCCAGCTGTAAAGCTAGTATTTGTGGTATGAGTAATGCCGGGGTTGTTATTATGAAGTAAAAGGGGCAAATTCATGGCTGAATACAGGTTGAGGGATTGGTTTGTGGCTAATTCTCTGGCTGCGATGGCCCTGGGCACGCAATGGGTCTGGGCTGGCATCAGCTGCCGCCTGTGTTACATCGATGACGGCTCAGAGGGCTAAGGAAATTGCTAGTGCCAGCAGCACTAAGTAGCTTACGGGAGGAAAGTTAACAGTAGCTCAGCCCTGATCAGCAATTAAAACAACGATCAGGAATGGCGCTGGCAGCTCAGCAGCGCAAGGATGGGATGTCTCGATCTTTGGTTGGGATCTGCCAGCCCTGCACAGGCAGGAGGAGTTTCTCCTGGCAGAGAGGAAGCCCTTGTTAGTGCTATGCTCAACAGCCAGGATTAGGGTTGTATTGCAGAGTAGTTCTGCCCTTCATGACACCTGGTCCTATTCCCCACTGCAGGTTTGATCACCACCTTCACAACAGTCCAGAAACCTGCCAGAGCCACCAAACTGATCTTAGGGAAACCAGCCCTGCTAGCACTAGCTTCTCCCAACTAGCTTTTATGGTTGGAATTTAAACTCGTCCTTGGCAAGACTGTAATATTCCTATTTTGAAGGCATTAATTATGGCAAAGCTTAGATTCACCAAGATAAAGAATGACACAATAAGGCTATAAAATAAAAAAGCTCTCCCCATGTTAAAACTTCCTAGCTGACAGCACCGGTCATTCATCTGATTTTCTTTTCCTTGGCATGGACAGACGGATACAGGCTGAAACTTTCTCCTGTCCTTACATCTGTTAGCACTGCCTTAACACAGCTGGATGAGGAAGCGGGGAGCCGGAACCCCTTAAATAAGCCTTGCCACAGCAGAAGGAGCAGCACAGCCCCCTCTTTACAGGGCTGGAGCAGGAGGGCAGAGAGTTAAACACTCCCTGGAGCTCTCAGGCAAACTTTCCTACTGAAAAATTAGATTAGCAAAGCTGAGAGTCTCCTGGTAACTGATACCTCGGCTGTGTTTGCCGAGTGGTGATAACACAGGTCATATCAGCCTGCAAAGCTACCAGACAAAACCACGGGAGCCGGCAGCACTTGTTACCTCCTGCAAGCAACGCCACTAACGAAGCAAGGGAGCTCAGGGGCGGAGAGACCTCCGGGTCGAGAGGGAGACGCCAGAGCTGTGTGCGCCGGGGAGCATCGCGCGGCTGCCTTTGGAGGAGGCTCGGGGGAAACACTGTGAATGCAAACACTTTTGTCTGCTGACCCAGAAGGGCTGTACGCAAAGCAGGGGACGTAAGTCTCCAAGGGCGTATCTACCTCCATCTAACCATATGTCAGGTGGTTGGAGGGGGTTTTATAAGATTTTTTTTCCCATTGGGGAAATGTCAGTTCAGGAAATGAGATTTTTTTCATCTGAAAAGCCCTGTGCCAGCAAATCTCCTGTTTCAAAAAAAATTAGTATTCTGAAATCTTGGAGGTGTGGCCTTTTTTGTGTTTCCAAAACAATGCGCCCAGACCCACAGACAGCAGAAATGTGCTCATCTCTCACCTGCGCGTTCCTCAGCATCAATCAAAATCCCTCTTTTGTGCAAAGCCACGCCACGGTACGGCTTAGAGACCCAAGGTATTGCCAGCAAATGGTGCCTCGTGGTGTACTCCTTGTCACGTTTATTAATGACCTGTCCTTCTGGAATGAAAACTTGATGCCTGAGACTCACTGGCCTGCAACACTCCCTTTTCAGCAACAATCTACCTGCATCGAGCCAAGAGCAGGTACGGTCTGAGAAAAGCAGGGCGTGCAGAGATGCAACAGATACAGCAGAAAAGTTGTGGCTTGCTCCCTTTTCTACCAGTACGGATGGTGGCATGATGAGTCTTGGCCATGTCCTGCTTCCTCCCACATCTCCATACCAAGAGGGCTGTGAACATTTATTCACTTTGAGAGTTCAGGTCTCTTGGATCTGCTGGGGTTTACTTCAAAAACCCCATAGGCTCTTCATATTCTCCTTCGCGGTCTCTATAGAGGCTATGTCTAGCTCGCTGCTCTTGCCTGGAGCTGAGAGAATCGAAGGCTGTGTTAGCAACATGGGTCACACGTTGCACCCAGCGTCCTCTCCACCTTTAGCAGACCTCGTATGTGCTGCGCATCGACTCCCGTTTCTGGGACGGGCATAGGATGTAGGGGGTGTGCTCAACAGCATGCCAGGGCTCTCCTGAAGACTCAACCCCTTCCAGGTAAGTGGTCCCACACTGTTATTTATTCTTAGGTTTAAAAAGAGGGTGTTTGCCCCGTTCAGCGCATTATCATGGCCAGGTCTCCTTTCCTGTACTCCAGAGACACGGGTATTTCAATGCCAGGCTTTAGTGTGCTGTGAGACACTTGGGTAGAGCATATTTTGCAGAATCAGGTTTGAAATGTGGGTCTCACGTGAACTGCAGGAGCCTGGGAAAGGGGATGGCTGGTTTCGAAGTGTTTGATCTCGTACGAGTATTCGGCTGAGTCCTGCAGGACCATGCTGTGCCAGCTGTTTGCAAGATCCTCGGTTCCACTAAAAGTTAGCCGTGATTTTCAAACCTTTTTGAAGCTAAAGAAGATATTGTAACAGACACAGTTAGTCAAGGTATGTTGATATATCCCAACGTCTTCTCTGGCCTTCCTCAGGCTGAGAACTTATGTCCCAAATCCTCATAAGAAGAATATTTACACGCAACGGATGAATCAGTCTGGGATATCTCAGGATGCTCTGAGGGAACTGGCTCACTGTCAATCACACTGGGAAATGGTGCGAGCATATGGGCTGCCTCAGAGCGAATGTGGCTGTGCTCCCAGCACAAGGCACCGCAGAACGTGGTACAATATATCTACAGTCAGATTTTCCCTGCCAAGACAATGCTGAATTGGGTCTCCATGGGCCTCCTGCCCCTTCAAACACACAGCAAACTCATCACATCTCTTATTTGCTTCAGTTTGCAATGTACTGGTGCCCAGAAACGTAATTGCCGTATGCCTGGTAACTCCTCAGCCCGTGGTATTGTGTCAACAGCCACTCGAAGGTTTCCAGCACCGCAGGAACCTCGCAGTCGCCCTGGGAAGCAGAGAAGGGCCCTGCGTGGACCTCTCCTTCCCGCGCTGCGGGTGGGCCGTGCTCCAGCAGGCACCCTGGGCACGCCTGACGGACAGAAATAATGACTGGCCATTAAAATGGCCCTGTGAGCCTGATTCCTCAGTCCCTTTGAAATCTTGTGTCTTACGCTGATGCATACGTTGCGGAGGATGCTTCCTATTGGCACAACTCTGTGCAGATTTTGGAAGGTGACAGCTCCTCCAAGCCCACCCCAGGACAGAGTGGTCACAAATGGCTTTGAATAAATAGGCACTAAGTCTTATTTTTCTGGTAGTTATATTTCTAAGAAATTTCTACTTCAGAGCGTTGGTGCAATACAAGCCAGAAAAAGGCAATCATGGACCTTGACTCATCTGACTCACGTAAATGGAGTTGCAAGGAGGAAAAAAATGGGCTCTGTTGAGTGCAAATGTCTGCAGACATATGTCCTTCTGTGCACAACGGCATTGCTCGTGCCGTGCTGCCAGCGCAGCGGATCCGCAGCAAATCAGACCAGCTCTATAAGGGAGACCAAACGCGCACGTAGGCCTTTCTCTTTAGGCACCCAGCGCCAACGTTTTTGGCAAAAGTGTCAGCCTAGATGTAAGGGCTGTTTGGATAAACAGGTCTGACTCAGGTCTTGGCGTTCAAACCGTGACTAAAGCGCATTTCTATCCCTAAATTAGACCCTCCTGAAGTTGCAGAAGGTGTGTAGCTACATTCCCCTGCAACACCAGCTCTGTACCGGGAAGACTGCGCACACAGCACCGGCCCCGCCACGGACCTGCACTCTGGCTAAGGAAGCAATTTCACAGGCTCAGAGAAGAGGAGGTTTATGAAGCAGAAGAGGCCAGGACTGCTGCTGCTGCTGTACCCATGGAAATCTTCCAGCACGGGAGGTGTCTGGCACGCTGTCACTGGCGTTGAGGAGCAAAAATACCCTTGCTATTTTATTGCTCCAGTGAGCAGTGACAGGCCAGGGTTTGAATGTAGCTGGCTGCAGATCTGCAAGGCATTGCACATTGCTTGGAAACCAGCAGCCTGCTGCAAACCGAAGCAGCTACACAGCGATCGCCAGCCTTGCCTTGACCACAGTGACTCCAAAGGCTTGGCTGTCCATGAAACTCATAACATGAGTGATTTTGCACTGCCCAAAACATCACGGCAGTGTCACCACTGCAAGCAGTCAGCTTTGAGCATGGTTTTCCTGAGACCCAGGGTAGCATTGCCTGCAGCAAGAGAGGCAGGGATGCATCCCCCTCCAAAGAGACTGATCCAGACCGCTCTGCCTCCATCCCGCTGACTCCCCCATCGTGGTTTGCCAGGCACTGTGGAAGAAAACATTCCTCTGGATCTGGTCTCAGCTTGAAGGAATTGTCTTGTGGGCATCATTTATGTTCCTGAAACAGTCTGGGAGCCCCACTTGCTCATCCTTCCTGCTCACTTTCTCTGTAAGGGGACGAAATCTTGGGATCAGCACATGCCTCCCCTAGAATGGCACTGAGATCTGCTCTACCAGTCTCAAAACTGGCCAAGCAGAGAGAGGCCACAGAGTGGCAATATTCTAAATGGTAACAGACACTGGGACAACACCGGCTTCTGGCCGATGGTGTCTGCTGATGGGCGCAGGCAGCTCCTGCTGCTGCAGTGCAGGGCGAGAGCCAAGCAGATTTTGAGGAAAGGGACTCCCGGCTTCCAGGAGGTCGGCCATCACAGCCGACGGCAGGCGGGTGTGAGCCCAAGCAGGAGGTCCAGGCAAAGGTCTAAGAGGAGCTCCTGCTCCGTGCCAGCCCCCTCCTTGGATGGGGCTGGCATGGCAGGAACATAGCCGTATCTGCAGCAGTCTGTTCGTATCCGTTGCCAGAAGGACTGCAGGACTCACTGTTTCTTTCTCTGTGCTGGCGCTGGCTGCTCGCAAAGCCAGACACGCACAGCAGAGCAGGGAAGCAGCAGAAAGCGGGTGTCTGGCCAGAAAGGCAGGGGCTTGTTTTGGAGCATTACTGTGCAACATGGCTCCACCGGCTGGTGGAGATGCCTCAGCTGGGGGACAAAACCATGTGGTGTGTACACACTTGTGCTGCTTGTTGTGAATTGCTTCAATCAGGGAAGCAAAACCCTGAGGATTTGCCCTAACTGGAAGGAGTACCAGTGTGCAGGTAATATTTCCATCTCATTTTCCTGCCCCCGGTACTGGGGTATCCACCAAAGCACCAAAATGCCACTTTAAAGCCCCAGTGGATGGGTGCTAGGAGAGCACCACTGGCTGAAGAGCAGAGCTTTTTGGAGAAACAGATGTCAAAACCAATGCCCAAGACACAACAGCAGGTTGTAGGTCCACGTTGCGAAAAAGATGTCAAGGCCTTATATTAAATGAATATATTTGCAGTGTAGCAAGCGGGATTCTGGAGGCTCAGGGACCCATGATGTCAGTCCTAGAGATACAATTATCTCAGAGGGCGATGCTAGCACGGCGTAAGTAGCAAAAGTGGGCTGTCAGGAACTGATATCCCCTGATCTGCACGGACGTGTCGCTGCCCGTTCCTGACGATCCAAAGAGGAACAGGAGCAAAGGCAGAAAGGGCAGAGCACAGGGGGATTCTCTTGTGACAGCATCAGTGGAGATGAACTGAAGTGACCCAAGCCAAAATAGCCGATGGCAAATGTTAGCAACCAGCCAAGAGACCGCAGAGCAGTGCGAGCCCGGGACCGCCACGCTCCAGCACCCTGCCCTGCCCAGCTGCTGCGTGGGCTTTGCTGAGCCAGGCACGGCTGGCGCGGGAAATGCTGAGCTCTGCTGACGGCAGTCAGGACATCCTGAACCGAGCTAAATTCTGCTCGGGGAAATGTTGATTTATGGTGAACGGAAACAAATTGTGCTGAAAGTAACCATGCTGGGCTAGGGCACCGTGAAATGAGCCACGCTGAACTGTGACGGTAGCGCAAAGCAAATCCATTGGGAAATGCTCTTGGTCACCTCTGCCAGCCCGTCAAGTTAAAGCCTTATTCTGCCTCCTTAGACTTCTCTAAGGATATGCCTGGCTTGTACTCCTAAAGCTTGGCTTGTACTCCTACAGATAAAGGGAGCCTTGTTATTGACCTTGGTGGGAGAGGCAGGACCCTCCAAACTGGCGGGGCTTCGCACCCACAGCAAGTGAAGGGTGGTGGTCACTTCTGACTCAGAGGAGAGCTGCAGAGACAATGTTTTGCTTTTTGTTTGTGAAAGAAATGCAAGTGGATGGTAAGCAGGAGGGCTAGGAGGAGTAATAACCTATACAAAATGAAGAAAAGAGATGCTTCAAGTAAAAAATGTATCAAAGCTCAAATGCGAAGGTTTTTTCTCTCCTCTCTTTCACAGGTCAAGCAGGAGAGGTAAGAAATCTGGCTTCAATTGCCACAAATACCAATTAGTGTCAGAAATACCCAACTCTCCTCCCGGGGCTCTGTTACGCCGTCCCCTTGGCAACCTTCCTACCTCCCCCTGCCTCCTCTGGAGACAACGGGCATGAGGTGGAGAGGGGAGGTTTGCCCTGGCTCTCCTGGGAGTGGTGCAGAGGAGATGTTTGCCCTGGCTCTCCCGGAGCGGCGCTTTCTGACCTTCTTCCATCTGTGAATACCCAAGCCTTTTCCTAGCAGAGGTTTCGAGCCCTGCTTGGGGAGCTGAAGCCCCGAGCCAGCAGACTTTCTGCTCTCGGATACCTGTCATGAAATGAGGAGTAGTTGATGGATCCCCTGAGTTTCTCAGGGTCAGCAGCAGAAAATTGCTGTCGTGGGTGACAGGGGGTTTTTTGCACCACAGCAGCTTCATAAACCGGCCTCACCCCTCAGCACTTACATCACCCCAGTGCATCTTTGTCCCAGTCACCCGTTCCTATATTTTCCCTTTCCTTTCCCCCTCTCCCCTTTTCTCTGCTCACCAGCTTTTTTCTCTTTTCCACATGTATCCATTACTGTCTGGCAGCTTTTTTAATATTCCTGACCCTACACCTTCCTTTTTTGCTATTTTTCTCTTTGCTTCTACTTTTTTTTTGTCACCTCTCTCTCTGCCCCTCTGGCTTACCCTCCTCCACCTTCCTCCACATGGGAGGGACACTGGGGACCAGCTGGGCCCGTCTGATGCTGGCAGTCTCGGATGTGGGTTGCCATGGCAAAGAGCCAGCTCCCGCGCTGGCGAAGAGCGAAAAAAAGCCAAGGTGAGGTACCGCCCGCCCGCTCCGCCGTCTAACAGCAGCCCCGAGGGGGACGCGCAGCCCCGCTGACTGCCTCGCGCAGCGCTTCGCAGCTAGCTGGGACCACGAGCCCTGCCGTAGTCCCTGAGAAAGGGCAATTAAAATAAAATGAATCCATGTGTCGAATACCTTGCAGGCCACAGAGGAAACCTGCCAAGCTGTGGGAGTGAGGAAGTGTGATCACCCCCACTTCACAGACAAGGAGCTCACACATCGGGCTGAGCCAAACAAAAAGCTGTAAGATGCGGCTGTCTGTCAGAAGCGGTGGGATGTTTGCAATTCAGCCTATTCCCACCATCCTTTCGGCTCCCGTGGCTTTATTATCATCATTACTGTTGCACACATTATTATTTAGCATCGGGAAGAAAGAAAAGGAAGTAGCACCCATGTCCTTGTCATCACATTAATGCCAGCCAATCTTTTCGGCAGATACCAGGTTTCAGTCTTTCCTGCTGGGCCACATAATACAAGCTACTCTGGAGCTGCTCCTCGCGGCGTATCTGATCCTACCAGGCAAGCAACACTCCCGTGGCTAAGGCTCAGAGAAGCAGGCTGGTGCCCTACAGCCCAGCCCAGCAGGGATGACCGCGCTGGGACGCCGGCGCTGCCCGCAGCCTGGCCTCGGCAATCCCCTCCCGCTGGGTTCGGAGAGGCGTCAGCCTGCACTCGGAGAGAGTCACCCACCCTGGCATTAGGAAAAGCTTTTTGTTCTTTAAACTGTCTCAGGCATTTAAGTCATTAAGGCAGGAAGGGCTTATTCTAAGCAGCTAGGGGATTAGTGGGAGTTATAGGATACTCTCCGGTCCAATACCCTCCAATTTGGTTCGCCTTTTCTGTAGCATGTGAAGCAAAAAGGATGCCACCCTCATGAGAAAGAAGGTCAGTGCCACAGTGAGGGCCACAGGCATGGCCATGAGGAAGGAGAAGGTCATAGCCATCACCGTGGCCACACACAGGATGAAGAGAAGGGAGAAGGCCACTGCCACCCCCTGGCCATACCCGCGGTCATGAGAAAGGCCCGGGCCCTTCCTAGCGCAAGTAACGTCACGGTCATTGGCGTGGGAGAGGTTGTGAAAGGCGCAGCCACCTTCCACAAGCTCCATGGGAAGCTCTCCCCACGGCACGTGGGGACACGTGTGGCTACCACACAACTCGGCGTGGTTTCACGGTATCAATACGCAATGATTGCAGGACCCTGCAAGGAGGGGAACGTGCCTGACCTCCTGGTGTTCTCCGTGCTTTCAGCTCAGTTGTTTCAAAACTACCATCTATTTCAACAAATTGTTTCCTTATGTAATGCTGCTAAAATCCAGAGGGTGAACCCACACACTTCAAAACGCTGCCCCGCACCTGCCAGGCAGGTCCGGGAGTGCTTCTGGGAGCTTTCCCCCCTTGGGCCAAAGCAGAAGCACAACCCTGCTGAGATGCGGGACCTGCCACCCAAAGGGGTTTGTGCGCTGCTTGAACCTGCAGCCCCCCTCTCCGCACCCCCACAAGACACCAGGACCCGCACGCTGCTCGGGGTGGGGATGGGAGGGGGATTTCGGGGCCGGGCGAGGCGGTTTGGTCCGTCTCCAGCGTCGGAGGGGTTTGGTCCGTCTCCAGGCTCGGAGGAGCCCCTGCTGCCTTGCACCGCCATGTGCCCCGGAGCCCCTGCCCTGCACCCTGCAGGCTCGACCCGCTCCCGGCCGGCCCCGGGGGCGGCGGGAGGCGCCGGGCGGCCCGGGCTCGGTGCCCACTCGCCCCCCTCGCAGCCCCCTCGGCGCTCCCGCCCCGCGGCCGCTGGCCGCCCGCCCCGGGCCCGCCTCCGCCTCCGCGGCCGCGCAAGCGCCGCGCAGAGCCGCGCCGGGGCGCTGCCGCCGCCGCCGCCGCCGCCGCGCCGGGAGCGTTCAGCACCGCGGGCTGCGGACAGCGCCCGCCGCCGCCGCCCATGGAGGCCGCGCCGCGCTCGCCGCGGCGGGAGGGGCCGCGCCGGGGCCGCGGCTCCGCCTCGCCCAGGTAGGACGCGGGGGGCGCGGGGCCGGGCCGGGCCGGGGGCGGCGGGGCCGGGCCGGCGCTGCGGAGCCGGTGCCCCGGCGGGGGGGAGCTCCCGCCCTGCCGCCACCCCCAAGGCGCTGTGGGTGCGGGGGTGGCCGGTGCCAGCGGGGTTCTCCCGGGGCTGGGGGTGCGGAGCTGGGCGCAGCCCCCCGGCCCCGCCGAGGCGCGGCCCGCCCTCCCACCGAGAGAGCCGGCGGAGCCCCTCGCTGCCCGCCGGACTGCCCACCCCCGGCTCTGGGGCTGGCAGATCCGTGCGGCCCGGCCGGTGCCCCGGTGGCCCCCGCAGGGGCCAGGCACGCCATGCGGAGCCGACCGCGGCGGTGGGCGACCGCCTGGCTCGGCCTCCCTGGCAGGTTTGATCCTGCAACACGGTGAGCTCTCCCTTCTGCAGCAAGGGGTGAGCCGTTGTGGGCGAAGCTCAGCATGTCTCAGGCAGGGTCCTCATTGCGCTGGGCTACGGGCAAGCACGGTTTGCACCCCAAAGGTCTCTTCTGTAAAACCCTGCAGCCCTCATCTTCTCCCCCCTGCGCCATATGCTCCCTCACCTGGTGTCTTAAACCAGGCTGGCAGCCACAATCATCGCTGCTTTCTGGAAATGTCAACAAGCCCGTAATCACGGGCAAGGAGCCATCCCCAAATTTCCGAGCACATTGCCATTTGTTAGACCGGAGGCAACAGACCTTCCGAGCTCTCCGGATTCTCTCTGACCAGAGCACACATCCCGAGGTCAACGGCACACAGATCCCTTCCGAAAGCCAAAGAGGTTCACCGCTGTCTGATACGGGTTGTTCGTGCCGAGACATCCCCACCTGCCTGGGGAACCCGCGGGGCAGTCGCTTCTCTTTAGACAGCTCTGAAGACCTCAGCCCGGGGCTGGCGTGCTTTTGGGTCTCGGTGCTCGCCGGGGGGCTGTTACGCAATCCAGCGCTGCTTTCGCTCTTGGGCAGTCGATGGGGGCAGAGCTGTCGCTGAAGCCCTGTCAGCTTTGCTTGCCTGAGTAATCCTGGCTCATTCAAACAGGTCTTTTGAAATGAATGCTGCAGCCTGGAAGATCTAAGTTCTAGAGATGAGTTAAGCCATCTGAAACCAGTGTATTTTGAATTTCACTCATGCTGCTCACTCAGGAACTAAAATTTATGGCAGTAAAGTACAAGAAGATAGCTCTCTCACTCCCGAGCATGCAGATACATAAACGCTTCTTCACGCAAGGCTCTTCATGTAGCCGCTAAAGGGTTAGCTCTGTACTCCCCATCCCCTGCTCCCAGCCAATGCCCTTCATCATCAGTGCTCAATTCATCGTCAGAAAAATGCAGACGCTTGAAAACACTGCCTTCCTTCTGGCCTCTCTCAGACTGGGATAGCAAGGTGGTGTTTTCTTTTCCTTTCCCTGTTCATTTCATTTCTTTTTTCTTCAAAACAAGGCTTAGCAAACATGATTTTACCAGCGGATTTTACACTGCCCGTGTAGTCAGAGCAAACTGCACCCAGGCCTCCTCGGGCACCGAAGCCAGGGTGGGGGCCCTGAGCCCTTGGTGCCCGGTTGCGTCCCGTCACACACGCCGGGACCCACAGCAGCAGCAGCAGCAGCTGCCTGGGGTACGGGTGAGGCTGTTCAGACGAGTCAACGGAAAGGATTATAGAACTCAACTTTCTTGGCAGACGACGTGGGAAGCAGAGTTTTGCAGTCTCATTAATTTTTCATGACAATTTAACGTACTCAGGAGTCTCATTAACAAAAAGATTGTAGGTCTTCTCAAGGATACGCGCTATCCTGCCGCTAGACCGAAAAAACAAAACAAATAGCAACTACGCAGATTTTTTTCAGTGGACGAGGATGTGACCCAGCCTGAGGAGGAGGCGAATGGCTGAGCCTCCCTCTGCCAGCCAGAGAGGGGAGCGAGAGGACGAGGTGGGAGGGCCACGCAACCGGCCCTTCCTTCCCTAACCTGTGGAAAAGGGCACTCTGGTCTCCTTAGAAAACACCAGCAAAGAAGCTCTTTTTTCTCGAGAGCTCCACTGCTGTTTTGCTGCTGCTATGTTCAAAGAGAAACCCTCTGTTTAAATTCCATTATAAAAACCCATTCTTAAAAAGTCACTTATGGCTCTCAAAGAAAAAGCCGTTAATCTAGATGGAAGCTGACCTATAGCACATGGTTTTAATTCAGAAAGATTTTTTTTTTTTTTTCGTTTTGGAAAGCTTGTACTGCTAGAGTAAGAAAAAAAGGGAAAGAAAATAAAACTAGCTTCTTTTTTTATGAATGAAATTTTGCAGTGCTTAATGTCTAATTAAGCAAAGGTTCCTGGGGAAAAAGGGCTCTGGCTGTAGTCAAGACACAGACTCTTGCCCTTTCTCTCGCTTGTTTTGATCCCCCCTTGAGATTCTTCTGTCAACAGGAGAAGCAGTTTGACTCAGGCACCAGACAGCTCCATTCACTCGGTAGGTGTTTCCCACCTTTCGTATGCAAAGTGCTGCTTTCCTGATCCTCTCCTTAGTATGCAAAGGGTGAGATAATCTTTCTACTAAAAAAAAGAAGCGCTTATAGAAATAGTCTTGGGGATGAGGGTGGAATTAGGGAGACCGATAAAGAAGCCATTCCTTCAAAACGCTGAATATTTTTGGCCCGTTTCTCCTCTCTGAGACGCACGCGCTCTCCTGCTGCGTGGCTCGGAGGGAGCGCGCCAAAGAACCGGAGAGGCTGAGGAGAGGGAAGGTGGCCGCATGCTGCCATTCCCCTGCCCCGCCAGCCTTCCTCCGCCCGAGCTCAGCTCCCAGCCATCCCGACGGGGAAGGAGTTGGAGGCAGCCAACACAGCGTGCTCCCAGCAAAGCCTCCTGCGGGGCTCGGGTGCTCCGGCCGGCGGGCAGCTAAAGCCACGTCCTGCGGGGCAGGGTCTGAGCTCCACGGCAGGCTGCTGGGCTCTGCGGGGAGGGAGACAGCCCGCTCCCAGCACTCAGCTCCCGCCACAGACTCTGCAGTGCCTACCACCGCTCCGCATCCCAGCAGAGGTGGAAAGGCAGAAAGCTGTCTCCTTAGAAATCTTGACCTTTTCTTGCCTGTTTTCTTGTGGGAAGAAGCTTATGCCCTTTTGCTGGTTCCCCCGCATGAAGTAGGCTGCCTATATCCTGCGTCTCAGAAAAGCACTGCTGCACTCAAAGTGACTCGGGCAGTTTCAGAAATTGGGTTATTATACTGTCTAAACATCTCAAGGGAAGAGATGGGGAAGCAAACAGCATGAGAAATGCAACTCATTGCCATGGGTAGCAGGAGCAGTTAAGCCCAGTCTGTCCCGTGCCCTGTACCTCCTCGTCTTCTCTTTGCCCGCATCTCTTTGGTTGCATCCAGCTGAGCTTGAAGAAGAAAACGGAGGCTGTCAGGCTTTGCTGTGGCTGAGGGACCATTTCTGCCCACTCAGTCCCAAAGATGTCAAATATCTGACAGGGCCCAGACTGGGAATGAACGTTAACAAAAAATGTTTCTCTTCCCCGATGTCTTGCTAGTCTTCATTAGTGTCAGCGTGGCAAGCAGAGTCCAGCACGGTGCTCTGCCCACCTCTTCTCCTGCCTGACAGCAAACAGATACCAGAAACTCCTCCACAACCATTTTTCTAGCATAGTTTAGGGTCCTGAAGGCCCGGAAAAGTAATAACGACATGGTTGCAGGCAAACAAGGACCAGCCTACACCTCTGGTGCAGACCTCAGCATATCAAACGTTAAGCCCGCCAGCGCTATGGCTAATTGGGAGTGTAGCAAGTGAAGACTCGAATTCTGCAGAGCTGCCAGCAGTGATTATCCACACCAATCATTATTTGCGAGCTCCAGGTTTCCCTGGAGATTTTGGATAACCAAGGTCACATCGTCATGGAGCTGGAGAGAGATGAGCAGAAGGCAACTCATACCCGGAGGGTGACTGACAGAACCGTAATTGTTTAGTCTGAAAAGGGGATAATGAAGAAGAGTCAGGAGTGAATGATTTGAACTAGCCAAAGTTACTCCCAAACGTGAAGTCACAGAGCAGGCGGGGGACTGAGTTAAGAGACAACATGCAAGGGAAGAACGGAACTTGACAGCATTTCACAGCAAAGATGGTAAACGGGAAGAATGGGCTCTCACGTGAAGTATTAGAATCAAATACATTAACGTATGTGCATAAACACGGGAGGCAACCTGTGATATCCAAGAGTTTGTCGTCTGCTTTCCCCACCGGAGGCTGTGGTAGCTGAGGGGTTTTTGGAGGAGGAATTTTTCATTGCGTCCTTCCTGCACCTCCCTGACCGCCTTCAAAGTGCATTTTGTGAAAGCCTTTTTGTTCTGTCCAGCGTTACTTATTCACCATCAGATGAGGCAGGCACGGCAGTACAGCCATCAGACTAATTTAGTTACGAAGAGCCTCTGCTCCCAATTGCCTATGGAGATCCAGCAGTTTAAACGAAAAAGAATTTTGGTTTTGCTTGGGAAAAAAAGAACACAAATATTGTACAGGTGTGGGAATACCAAAAGCACCAGCTGTCAGTGCAGCAGTGTCTCTGTGAATTATTATGCATTGTAGGAAGCCATCACCTATTTAAAGTGTACAAAAATTAGAAAAAACAATAGGATCAAGGCAGGGGGAAAATAGTAACTTAGAGGCATCAAAAAGGGAGTGAGAAAAGGTCTAGATCTTGCCACAGCATAACACTACCACAATCCCAGCTCTCTGATGGAAATTCCGTGACCCAGGACTACAAGTGCAAAACTACAAACCCCAAATCGGATGCAGTTGCACGTCAGCCACCGGACACCTGGGAGGAGGGAGAGGAACTACACCTGAAGCTTGAGAGAGCGGACTGAGGGACTCTCCAGGTCAGCTCTCCCGAACAAACTCTGCCCCTGCATCTCGACGGAGACGTAGGGGATGTGGTGCTTAGCATCTCCCAGGCAGGTTGGTTCTATAATTAGTATGGATGGGCAATGACTAATTAAAGAGGTCATTTGATATGTTGACTGCCACAGACCGTAATCTTTCTTTCGTCTGTCTGCAGTGCGCCTGCCCTGTGCTGCACCAGTACAGCTGGACCCGAATCCCTCCCAGTGCAGGGATGACTCTGACAAGGCTGTAACAAGTCCAGACGAGACCCCAGGTTACATCTCAGGAACAGCTTTGCTGGCCTTTGATTTATAATCCCATGTATTGCATTCATATACACCGGTGACAAATTTGTAGTCTTCTGTTGCGAACTACCCTTATCTAGAGCTTTAACACAAATCACGCTCTTAAAAGTCTGGGTAATCCTGCCACTAATCCATCTGTGACAGGACAGCATGGACGTCATGCGACGGGGTTGATATTATTTCTTTTGACAAATTCTGCGGGTGAATGGGATATCATTGTCACAATCTGTACAGGAGCTCCGGCTTTGGCCGGCAGCGCTGCCTCTTGCTGCGCTG
Source organism: Nipponia nippon (assembly GCF_047370975.1). Taxonomy (NCBI): domain Eukaryota; kingdom Metazoa; phylum Chordata; class Aves; order Pelecaniformes; family Threskiornithidae; genus Nipponia; species Nipponia nippon. Next base: position 1,027,937 of record NW_028262291.1, on the reverse strand, counting down.
AACTAGCTCAAGTCTTACGCTTCCAACCAAGTGCTGGAACTGTTGGGAGCAACCTGTCAAGCTTATCTCACTGGGGTGTGCACACATCTGTCTGCTGGCTTTCTGGCACCTGCTTCAGTCCAAACTTCGACTTCTTTCAGCCACTTTGCGTATCTATTGTCATAGGAAACGTTGACAGTCTCGCAGACGCTGTCTGACGTTGCTCTCTTTGGGTGTACGGCCTCTTCCAAGGATGCAAAGCAGCTCAGTTACACAGACACTGGTATTTGCATACTATTTTAGTATCATTTTGCCGTTTCTTCTCTCCTTCCTTGGCCACTACCAAAAAATATTCAGCAAAGGCATTTGATGACCCAAAATAAAACTGCCCATGTAGTTCCCCGCTCCTGCATGGCCTGAGCTTCAGAAAATCTGCATTTGAATGTCAGTTATTGCTTCTGAGCTCAGTGTCATTGTAATGAGGACCCATGAACATGCCAGCCGTGTCTGTAACCGTGCTGCAGCTGTCTTCTGGCTTAAAAAATAAAATGAGCATTGGATGGTGTCTAATCAGTCGAGATTTCTTTGTTACTAGTCCCTGGACTGGTACACTGGGCAAGTAAAGCTGAGCATGATGTCTGTGCCGTGAGTCTCCACACCAGCACTGGCATAACTGCTACCACAAACATTACTCTGTTGTAATGATTTTAATGAAATAAGCCCATTTTGTACAATCATGAAATATAGTTTCTCAGTGTTGATAAACTCAATTGATGTTGGAAAGTACATAGCACAAGCTGCCAAGGCCAGTATGTCCTTCTTTCTGGAAAAAATACCAATTTTCAAGCAATACTGAGCTAACAGTATTCTTCAAATCCCTTTTGTCATTGATATTTTCATGCCATTCAACTTTGGGTGCAATTCCAGAGACTTGCAATTGCAAAAATTCTGTCTTTTTCTGTGGCTGTCCGAAAAAGAAATGAGAGGGACTCTGCCAATTTTCAAAAATATTCCCTGCTCAAACATTTTGCCTTCATTTTTTCCCACAAGGTGCCTCAGGCTAAAGTTCATCTCACTGTAGTCTTGCTCCAGCACTCATAAATTATCTTTGATGACTTGAGGCACTGTGTGATTCTAGCTGGCCCGAATCATTTGTCATTCTTCATCCTCGATGCCAGACACTAGGGCAAGTCACGTAAGTCAGCTGTAGACACCACGGCACGGGCTCTGAACAAGGACCAGAGTATGGTGTTTCCATACTGTGCCTTCTTTCTGAGCTGCAGGTCGCACAGTGCTGCTGAAACTCCGACACCTTGACCAGCTGCATCTCTTGAGACAGCAATTCCTAAGGCGTTTTTGGGGTCAGTGTGACCTCAGTCTATTGTTTGTGAAGGGTTTTTTCGTGTCATGCAGACTAACCAGTTCCTCAAAGTATTATTTAAACTTTCTCCAAGCTAGCAAAATCTCTCCGGTTCCACAAATCAAGAACTGTAGGAATAGAATAATTTTTTAAATCCCTCGGCGACAAGAGAGCGTATCCTGCAGAGACCTCATTACTTGGGAACTGAAGTCTGCTAATGTGTTGTCTCTGTAAATTGAGCAGTCAGAGGAAAGTCAAGCTTCAAGAGATCTTGAGAGATCCTAGTCCATCCCCTTCCTGCATACCAAGACCAATAATATCTGTTGCTGACATCCTTGGGAGATGTCTGTCTGAAATGATCCTGAGGAGCCCAGTGGAGAGTCTGCAGGACGTGGGAGCCGTTAGGGCATGGGCCAGCCTGGAGGCTGAAGCCCTTTTACATCATCACAGCCATCAGGTTCACTGCTCAGACTTTTTAGTGCCAGGGATGATTCACTCTCCTATTATCCCAGTGTGGAGCAGAGCCAGTCCTTCTGCAGAGCAATCCAATTCCTCTTCCCAAGAAGCACAGATAATTGAGTGTCTTCTTCACATGCAGTCTCCTTTGGTTTCCGTTTCCCTGGATCTCTGTAGTCACTCTGTGGTCCTGAGTTAGGACCCTACCCTTGTCAGCAGCCAGTGTCTCCCGCCCCCTCCACAGCGAAATAGCTTGGAGAATTGTTTGAGAGGATGCTACCCCATTTTTCAAAATTTTGGAGCAACACGCACAAAGTTGTGATGGATTCTCCATCAGCTGGAATCCCTGAGCGAGTCACGGATGGCTTTAGGAAAAGCATAATCCAGCTCAGCCCTGAGACCGGCTCTTGGTACAGCAAACCGTGGGTGAGGGTTTGCACCTTGTGTTATGTGGGAGGCCTGTGAGAGTCTCCAGTCTGCAGGATGCGATTCCCCTGTGTAGCCTTTCTACTGCTCTGCTGTTTTACCATACCGTTATTTTCTCTCACAGAGAAAACCAGAATGCAGGACCTTGCCAGACCTGTCTCGCCATGCCAGAGATTGGGAACACCGAGCCCAGCTACAGTGGCACTTCCTGGGAAAGAATCTGCCCGGTCCATCACTGCCCCGTTCCTGCATCCCCCGGGCTGGGGGGAGACCACCTGCCCTCCTCCAGCCACACGCTTGGGCCAGTCTCCACCCAGTCCAACGGCCAGGTGCCATCGAGCTCCCAGGACTTGCAGCAGCACCACCTGTACTACCCCTGCAACCAGCCGGAGCCCCGAGGCAGCTACGGCCTGCCCCCGCTCCCTGGGCACGGCGAGAGGCCCATGTTGTGTTCCCACCTTTCCAGCGGTGATCCCGCGCCACCTTCCCACCATGAGGCCTCGGAAACCCCCTGGAAACAGTGGTCCCCCGGGCAGCGACGGCCGGTGCAGCATCACATCGTAACAGTCAGGTAGGAGGCACGTGGAGAGCGGCTCAGGGGCTTGCAGAAAGCATCTCCTGAGCTTCACGGCGGGAAGCGGAGGGGATGAGAGGGGTCTGAGTGGGGATGCACGAAACATGGGTTTGCTCTTCAGTTTGGGACAGCAGCTGCCCCAAAATGCAGGGAGGGATCCAGCTCTGTGGAAAGTGTACAGAGAGCTGCCATTCCCACACCAGGGAGAGGCAGGATTTGCTTCTCAGGGTGACCCATTGGATAAAGCCAAGGTTGCTCAGTCGCTCCTAGATCATGCAGCTCTGATTATGCCCATCTTCTGTGATCTTTGTAGTTTCTCCTCTTGCACTGCAAGACATACGGCTGGCTAATCCTTTATCTTGGCAGAGTTTCTCAGTGATAAGAGCAGAGTTAATTCATTTTTCTGCCCCCACCGAAGCTGCTGCCTGTGCTGGAAGGGGGAGGCAGCAGAGGGTGAGCACTGGCTACAGCTGAGCAGTGAGAAATACAAAAGTGGGGAATATTATTTGGTTTTCCAGGTTGGACAGCAACAAGGGTGTAAATTCTGTATTGTCCATAACAGAATCGGGCAAACTCCATTTGTGTGCGGAGTGCCCAGTGCCGTGCCGGGGTGGTGGGTCTCTCCTGGGCAGCGCTGCAAGGACGCACACACGATGGGCTTCCCCGCAGCCTGAGCCTCAACCTCTGCCCCTTCCAGCCAGCACCATCCATCCTCGCTGCGGGTGCCTTTTGGAGTCCGCTGTTGGCACTAAAGACCAGGATCCCTGTGCTACCACAGCAGCAGCCACCAAAGTCCGATAAAAGATGGCAGAGGATTCCTTCCTTGCCTTTGCACAGCAGTGCAGGGTTAGGCACAAAAGCCCTTTATGGTCTCATTTTCTAGCCATTAACAGAAGACTTAATTTGCTTGTTTGCAGTGTAGAGCAATTGCAGTCAGAGGAGCGGAGCCTGGATCCTTTTTAGCTCGCACGCTATCAACAAAATTGTCAACTCTGTTCTCTGTAACAGGTTATTTAAGTAGGAAATGCAGCTGGATTGCAAATCCCTGGCAGAATGTGCAGCACTAGCAGACAGAAAAGTGATAACATAATAATGCTAGAATGGGGTTTTTAATCCAAGCAAATCTGCTTGAGAAGCTATTGTGAGAGAATTAGCACAGGATGGGCAGTGTGCTGCCAGAAAGAGACCTCTCCTTAATAATCTGGTGAGGATTTTTCTTTGCTCCCCTCTCTCCCAAAATTACGGAGCATTAGTGTGATGAGGAAAACACAATATAATTTATTACACGTGCCACTGAGAGCGACTCTTCCGTGGGGAACTCTCCTCCATTGCTTCTTTTCTTCCACCCATAACAAGCTGCCAGGAAGGATGAGCTGCCACAGGGTCGCCAGTCGGCTGCCCGGGACGGAGCAGGGCCCCAGGGCCATCTGCCCCAGGCGGATACCGGAGCGCAGCAGGACCTTCTCCCAGTTTAAGCCTAGAGCGTAGGAGGAGGGTGAAGGGAGGCGGGAGCACTCGCTGAGCTGAGCTTGGCATGGCTCTGGAGAGAGGAGGAAGCCACGGCTGGGAGCAGTTCGCTGGAAGCTGCGTTGCAACCCAAGGCCATGCCAGGCTGGGGTGTATTTCAAGGGGACATTTCAGTGGATACGGAGAGCAAAATGAAAGGTCCTTCGGACACGGGGACCCACCGAGGTGCACCTTTTCTCTCAAGATGTCAGTGGAAAGCTTGGCCTCAGGGATTCATTAACAAACGTAACCTTGGATCCCCTGGGGATGGCTTCTTTATTTCATTCCTGAGAGCCCTACAAGTGGCAAATGCTCCTCTGTGAAGGAAACCATGTTTAAAACCAGAAGATGTTTTCAGCAGCTCCACTGGCCGCCTGCTCCTCTAGACTGGAAGGGCCCAGGAAACAAGGGAGAGCCGCCTTTTTGGAAAATCCTTGCTGAGCTGCACAGAAAATAAAAACTATCTATAGGCATTGCTAGCCCAGCTGCTGAAATGTAATAGAGAGGTAAGCTCTTGTCAAGCAACAATTTAAAAATTCAGTAGGAAAGCACTTAAAGCAGATGATAGCTTTTCATGGATAGAGCTGCGGTGCGATTTCTACGGCATTACATTGCTAATGTCCATTACTTTCTACAGGGTTTTCTTAGAGGGGCAGAAATGAGGAGTGACTACATGTCTTCCCATCCTGTTTGGTTAAAATGCCAACGGAGAGGAAAAGACTCTGTTATTCATTAAACTAATTCATGTAGCGCCAGCAGCTCTTGCAGCAACGTCTCAGCTTGGTGCTTTACAGCCCCTGAAAGGGCTACCTCGCTCATTAACAGCCCAGCACTGTGCTTCGTAGGAAAATAATAAATGAACGCATCTTTTTTTTTTTTTTTTTTCCTGTCTGCAGACATGACAAAGCTTTCAGGATGCCAAAAAGGTATGTTTAATACCAAAAGCTTCCTTCTACCCCATTATCATTGCTCTCCTACCCTGCCATTAGGACCTGCAGAGCGTTAGCGCTGGCGGCAGCCCCGGCTTCAGAGGCGGGGTGCGCGCTCCCCGCTCGGGGCTGCCCCTCCGCTGGGAGAAGCCTCAGCGGGCTTGCCCGAGCGGTGCCTCCTGCGTTAACGAACAGCAACGCTGTCCTGATAGCTGTTCTTGGGGCAGGTGCCTGGCTCTAGTCCGGACGATAGCTTTACATATATATATCTAATAATCCTATAGGTATGTGTGTGTGTGTGTGTGTGTGTATAGGATTAATCCAGCTTGGCCCACCAGATGGGCAACCAGGAGGACAGCCCATCCATGAAATAAGTTCACCTTTTCAACAGACAGAGGATTTTTAATACATTTCTTGAAATTGAAATAATTTGATTGCTTTCAACTCCTGTTTAAAAGCTGATTTTGTAAAAGTATTTTTTCTGGAAGGTTTGGGTAAGTATTTTTCATCATGACATACTGCAGCTGATTCTTTTTTTATTTCTTTTTTTTTTTTTTTTTTTTCTGGTAATTGGACACGGAATGACCCAAAACAGCCTCCAGAAATTAGGTACTCTAATGTGTAAAGGGCAATTTTTCTTTGTTTTCCCAGTAAAGACTTCCCCTATGAAGACAAACTTGATAAGGCAGTCTTAAATTGAAAAAAATACCAGGCCTGACCAAAAGCCACGTGAAAGGCTCTTTGAAGGGCTTGTGGTGATTTCTAATTATGAGAAATACCTGCATTATTTGACTCAGTACAGTTGGAGGCAAGAGGAACGAAAGAGCAGGCAAGCAGGAATGTCACACCTGATAGGCACTGCCACAGCCGCTCTAAAGTTCATAAATACTTCACTTCCCCACGAAGTTCAAATATTTGTCAATTATTTTTGAAGAAAGAATTTCTTATATTTCAGAAATATGTCAGAATACAGAAGAAATACCTAGAACCTGCCAAACCAGAGCAGGAACCCATTCCAATATCTTATATCTCAACAGATATTTTTGAGGAAGACAAAAATTTTGAGGCAGTAAAGCCTGCACTGGTAAAAAATTGTGGGATAGTAACTTTGATAGATCATCCTATAGGAGAGACAGTTTGTCCCAAAAGAAAAATAGACCTTGGGTGGAAAATTTTAGACCAGCTCTTAAGAACAAAAGCAACTGGCAAGAGTTTGGCCAGAGCAAACTGCTTCTCTGGAAGGGTTTTGTTTGTACAGAAATGTCATTAAAAATGTGTGTGGCACCACACCGCACTGATACGTATTCCAGGCATAGCCCTGGCCCGTGGGCTGGTGTGTGTTCTCCAGACCCTGAAGGAAAACTGGTCTGCTGCATTTGCAGATGCTCTTGTTGCGGGTTCAGCGGGTGGGTTTGAGGCCAATATCAGGGTGGGATTTACTTATCCTGCGGATGCAGAAGCCACTTGTCCACTCCGTGAATGCTGCCGGCAATCCTAACATCGGTTACACATCGGATCGGTGGTTTCCATCCTTTTTTGCTGTGCAGATGTCCATACATTTCCCAACAGTAAGGCAGGCCCCTATAGAGTGAGTGAATTTAGACCATGACAATGGTCTTGCTTGAGTTAGTTACCTTTAGGGGACCCTTCAGAATGGCCCAAAGACTTCTCAGAGTCCACAGGTTGAAAATCTGCAGGCCAAACTGTTAGGCAGCTGCCAGCTTAGATTGCACAATGGGGGAAAAAAAAGGGAAGAAGCTCTTTTTAAATGCAATCTTTTAAGTTCAATATTTAAAGCTTCATTTTGCCCTAGGATGCGAGAGTCTGGTTTTTATTATTTCTGACTGAAAAAACAGGAAAATGGAGGGAGGCAAAATGTAATTACCCGAGTTAATTAGAATTGCCTGCAAACATCCAGTTGGAGGTATAATATGTTCATTAATAGCTGTACTAGAGCCTCTAAGCTTTTCGATAAATAAATGCTCAAACCAGAAAGACCTAATTCTTTTACTTCCTTTTACTAACACTGCATTGGTTTAACAGCAGGTTTTGTGCTAATAGCAGAAGCGCCTTAACAGCTGCATCTTTTCTCCTCCCGTTGATTCCAGTTACTCTCAAATGATCGCGGAGTGGCCCATAGCCGTCCTGGTGCTGTGTTCAGTGACGGCGGTGGTTTGCACTGTAGCTGGCCTGCTTGTTGGAAATTTGCCTGACTTTTCAGAACCCTTAATGGTAAGTCCCTACAGATGATCCGTCAACCTGAACATAAGGAAAATCCACGGGCCAACCAGTGATACATTGTTTCTGCCATATAAAATGAGCCTTTACTTCCTTCCTTCTCTGCAGATAGAGGCAGCGAGGCAGGACAGTAAATCAAGGAGGACATTAAAGCCACTAAAAAAATGGCCGTGTTTATCAGGGATCTGCTGTCCTTAACCCACATCTTCACAGCGTGCAACCCAAGCAAGATTCCTTCAGAAGGGCCACGCTGTGTCAGAGTAATGCACAGTATCTGCTGTTTCTTTGGCAGAACAGAAAGAGCACGGCCTACGCTGGCGGCAGCCACCAGCCCATCGCTCAGCAACGCTGGGGACTCGCACTAGTGCCCTCACCCTGGTGCGGAGAGGCACTGCCAGCACAAACTGGGATGGCTCCTTTTGCTCCCCCTCCACTGCTGGGAGGCTGGGGTTGCCCAAAAGGCCTAGCTAGGCTGGGTGGAGATCGGAGGGAGGATCCGGCTTTGGCTCCTACAGCCTGCGTGTGAGGCTCTTGAAGCGGAGGGACTGCCCTGTTCTGAGCACTGCTGCACAGGGTCCTGGTTTCTGTGCAAGATCCCACCTTTTCTAAAAGTCATCCCTGTCTCTTGTTAATGGAAGAATCCTCAGAAACTAAGAATAGACTAGAGTTTGCCCAGGAAGAGGAAAATTACTCCCATTTCTCTAAGTGACTATTTTACTTGAAGAGGAGGAGAACAGTCTTATGAGAGCAGGGAGGGAGAATTGTAGCCATCCTTGCCCAGAAAGGAAAGGAGAGAATTTTTTTTTTCCGTCAGCTCTGCAGTATTTCCAGGGAAAATTCAATTTGTGTATCTCTCCAAGATGCAGTAATAATCTTGTATAGTTTCTGTGCCTAGGAGGAGGATTAAGGAAGGCTAAGCTAAAGTAAAACGCAAGCTGATGACAAAACCCTTTTGCTTGGCTGCAGGGTTTCGAGCCACGAGATACTGACATTGGCAGAAAGCTCGTTGTGTGGAGGAACGTAGAGAGCCATACAGGCTACAAGAAGACCTTTTCCCTTTCTCCCTATGCTGAGAAGAAAAGGTATTTGAGTTTGGTTTGGGGAGGGTGAGGAAGATGTCGGCTGTAAAGTTATAGATTCAATGGTCCAAGATATCTATGTGAATGACAACATATATGCTGAAAAGCGACCAAGGTGCTGGAGACTTTAGTCTGTTTGCCTGCAACGGACTTGGGCTCCCTATTCGGGAAACCAGGAATTAGGCTCTAAACTCTTCAGGCGTTTACGTCACCGTTTACCTTTACGAGACTGCAGAGGCGACTCAGCGTGTCTGCACAAGGGGATGCGGTTTCTCACTCAGTCTCTTGCAGTTCCCTATAATGGGGCACAGTCAACCCAATATCGAAAAGCTCCCGTCCAAGCAATGCTCTTTCGAGACTATGACAACCCTTACTGCTGCAGCAGCGTTAGGTGTGGCACCAGAGCCTCATCCGTGAACGTAACTCATATAGCCAGATGATCTCTAGTTACACAAATAATCTGATCTCTTGCTAGCTATGACGACATTGGCATAAGCAGAGGGCAGAGGGCTGCTCAGGGAGAACAAGAAGCGAGGACACGGAGAATGGTGGAACAAATCTACGGAGCGGATGGTTTCTTTTGTGGTCCCCCAGGTGAGTGAAATCTTGATGGGGTAGTAAGTATTACACACCCAGAGCTCAACAGCAGACAGAATTGCCAAAGTGGTGTAGGACACAGGGAAACGTTCTGAAAGTGCTCCCAGAAAGCAGCGTGTACACTACCACCCTGGGAAACCTAAGCCGCCTTTTGGATAGTGAGCTTCCAGTGCTTCATAACTGAGCGGTCAGAAAAAGCTTGTTTGAAATTCTGGAGAAGAGTTGTTTCTCCTTAACTTTTTGCCATACTTCTTTTTCCCCTTTAGAAATACGCCTTAAAAGCACCAGTAAAGGGACTAATGTTTTCACCATTTACCCATATCAAAAGTGAATACCCTGAAGAAATGCTGTATGCCCCACTCCCTCTCTGCTCCCACTCCCTCTCTGTTCCTTCTTTTCTTCTGGAAAAATGTAAGTGGCAGTAAAAACTGGAGAGAAAAAAGACGAAAACTCCAAGACACCCAAATTTGGCCCCAAATGGACACTAGTAAGTAGAAGAAAGAGGAACAGCATGCGGATATTTTTACTCCCTTCCCTGCCTCTGCTCCACCTCTGAAACCAGTCAAACACCAAACCCTCAGGTCCTTGGGAGTTTCTGGCTGACCTCGAGCCCCTCACTTTGTAACGGGGGTGCAGAACCAGATGCCAGCGCTCACTAAAAGCACGCTGACAGCACAGAGAGCGTGGTTTGAAAACGCCCCAGCACTGCTCTCCTGCTGCTGACAGACGGGCAGGGAGCAGAGGTCAGATCACACAAGGCAGATGCTACCACTCACTACAAGCTACTGCCTCTGTGACCTGCTTCCCTTCAGGGCATCCTCCATAGCAGTCATATAGCCAACGAGATATATATATATTTTTTTTTTTTTTCCTATGCACAGAGAGTCTACTCCAAACAGCCTGGCTGATTCCTCTTCATTACCTAATCCTTTTTTTAATTTTTTTTTTCCTTCTTCTTCATTTCAGAAAAGAGCTATTCCCAGCTGGTATTTATGTCCACAACTGCTGGGAGCTTATGGAACTTGCAAGCTATTCAGTCCATGTGTCAAATCGAACAAGACAAGGTTAGTAATGTCAGGAAGAACATACACACATGCTGTCTCTTTTCCGACTGCCGTAATCTTTCATCTCTAGCTGAAAGGAAGCCAGACAAACATAACGTAAGCTACAGAACAGGTTGCAGCCTAGAGGACTCCAGAGCATTTTACCTATTTAGCAATACATGGATGACTCCACCTGTCACTAAAGTCCGGCTGCAAAGTAGCAGCTGCCATTAAACAAGAATAAACGGACACTGAACAAGAGCTTGGTCCAGAAGCCAAAGGTGTCCGTCAGAAGCTGCTGAGACTTTGGGGCAGCAGAACCTAATTACCGAAATGGAGCTGGAGATTGTGACAGCGAGTTTTGCACGTGGGAAGTTTAATTGGATTAGCTGTGTTTGCCATAGGATCCAAGTTTTCAAATCAGAGGTTATAAAATATAAGTAATGGACAGGGTTTAATTTTTGCAAAAGGCTAGCATGTTTCAATAGCTTTGGCATTTGCAATTTGCCATTGGGAGGATGGCGAGCCATGGCTGGTACAGCTGGAGGGGAGCAAGGAGCACTGTGGGGCTGCAAGATGAAGTGTGCAGAGGGGTCTGACCTGCCGCTGCCTCGCCTGTTTTTCAGATACGCTCACACGTTCACTTTAGAGACCTCTGCCAACGTACTGAAGCCAACGAATGCTGCCCAAGCTGGTCTCTGGGGAACTACATTGCCGTCCTGTACAACAGGTCTTCGTGTTTGGAGATAACCCAAGGAGACATCTCCCATACTCTGGCCCTCCTTCGTGCCTGTGCTCCAGACTACCACAAAGGGATCCTCACTCCGTCTTGCATAGGTCCCGAGACTGTGAGACAGAAACACTCTCAGTGTGCTAAAGTCCCAGAAAAATGCACCCGCTTCAATGCCATTTACCAGCTTCTTCACTTCTTGGTTGACAGAGACTTTCTTAGTCCCCAGACGATGGAGTACCAAGTGCCGTCTCTCAAATACAGCCTGCTGTTTTTGCCTACAAGGAAAGGTGCATCTATGATGGGGATCTACTTAGACAATCTTGAATCCTGGGATCTGTTTGATAACTATACATCTATCACTGGAATGGACCTGGGCCTTAAACAGAAACTATTCCAGCACTACCTTTTACTGGATACTAAGTATCCAGTCCTGGCAATATTAGCTATTTTTCTAAGCATTTCTTTTTATTTACGCTCAGTCTTTATCACTTTGATGGTCCTGCTCGCTGTTGTCAGTTCTTTAATGATCTCCTACTTCTTGTACAAGGTGGCCTTCAGATTCGCCTATTTCCCTTTTGTAAACCTGACAGCAGTCATCATCCTCAGCAGCATTTGTGCCAACCACACCTTTGTCTTCTTCGACCTCTGGAACCTCAGCAAGAACCAGAACCCTTCCGCTGGGCTCTCTCAGTGGGTGAGTCAAACCATGCACCATTTTGCGTATCTCATGCTGGCATCTTGCTTCACGACGGGTGCTGCCTTCTATGCCAGCTACATCAGCAATATAATAGCCATCCGCTGCTTTGCTATTTACATGGGCACCTCCGTGCTGGTGAATCTGGTATTCATGATGACTTGGCTTCCTTCTTCGGCTGTGCTGTATGAGCGCTACATAGCAACGACCTGTGTTTACAAGCCAGAAGACTACTGGAACAACACCGGCCATAAGAGAGTCGCTCTCTCCCTCCATTACATTCTCAGGGGTCTCCAGAACACGCTGTCTGAAACCTCCAAGCTGCTATTTGAAAAGCTTCTGCCTTGCGGGGTCATCAAGTTTCGGTACATCTGGATCTGCTGGTTTGCTGCCTTAGCGATAGGAGGTGCCTACATTTCCTGTTCCAACCCAAAACTCAAACTCCCGACTCTCGAGACGTCATCTGTCCAGGTGTTTAGACTGAGCCACCCCTTTGAGAGGTACGATTCCGAGTACTGCCACCAGTTCATGTTTGAGAGGCTGGAGCATGGAGAAGGGCAGCGTATGCCTGTCACCATAGTCTGGGGCATTCTGCCCGTGGATAACGGGGACCATTTCAATCCAAAAAGCAATGGCACCCTAGTGACAGACGTCACCTTCACCATCCAAAACCCTGATGCCCAGAAGTGGCTTCTCGAATTCTGCCAAAAAGTGAAGAACAAAACTTTCTATTATGCCGACGCAGAGCAGAAATCTACTGTGTGCTTCATGGAGGAGTTCCTCAGGTGGATGGACAGTCGCCAGTGCTCCCAGCGAGACCACAGCTTCAACCTTTGCTGCAACCAGTTCTCCTTCCCTTACGGAAGCGAAGTCTTCCTACACTGCATCAAAATGATGCTCCTGGAACAAGGCAGGGAAGAGGCAGAAACGTATGATCTGGGCCTCAGGTTTGACATGGAGGGAAATCTCGCTGCCTTAGTGCTGCGGTTTCAAACTATTTACCACTATAGCTTCAACTACAGCAAAGCCAAACAATTCTACGAGGAAATCAACCTCTGGGTAACGGAGGAAATGAAAACTGCCCCCGTGGGGCTTCAGAATGGGTGGTTTACCAGTAAACTAGAGCTATACAACCTCCAGCACAGTCTCAGCACAGAAACGACGGTGGTCATGGGGCTCTCCATAGCCATTTCCTTCGTGGTGCTGCTGCTCACTACCTGGAACGTTCTCCTTAGCATTTTCTCTGTTACTGCCATCGCAGGAACTGTCCTGGTAACCGTGGGCCTTTTAGTCCTCCTGGAGTGGCAGCTCAACGCAGTGGAGTCTCTCTTCATTTCCGCTGCAGTAGGTCTCTCCGTTGACTTCACCGTCAACTACTGCATCTCCTATCATCTGTGCCCCCATTCTGACCGCCTGAGCCGAGTGGCCTTTTCCCTGAAGCAGATGAGCTGTGCCACGGCCATGGCAGCTTCTGCTCTCTTCTCTGCAGGGGTCATCATGTTGCCTGCGACGGTGCTGGCGTATCGGAAGTTGGGGATATTCATCATGATGATCAAGTGTATCAGCTGTGGGTTTGCCAGCTTCTTCTTCCAGTCACTGTGCTGCTTCTTCGGCCCAGAGAAGAACTGTGGGCAGATCCTTTGGCCTTGTGCCCACACCATGAAAGACTATTCTGATGACTCCGGGCTGAACGGAAGCTTTGCCTGTGGGGGGAATGAGAAGCAAAACCGGTTGCGGAAAGTGCAGGAGTCCAACACGGCAAACGAGCAATACGAGCTCCAGCCCTTGTCCAGAAAACTCAGCGACAGTTTTGACAACAGCACTTCCACAAGCAAGCTGTCCAACCGGCCGTCAGTGCTTTCTGAAGACACACAAGTTGAAGACAACAGGTGCCCCAGAACAGGCGTGCACCCTCCTCTTGAAAGAGAGAGACAGAATCTGCAGGAGACCCTTGGAGACCAGCAGGTTGGCCTGTGCCAGTGTCCTGCCCTGCAAACTTCCTCTCCGTACAAGCACAGCAGCTCAGGAGCAGAAACTCACAGGGAGAGGCTCTGCCGAGATTGTCGATGTCGAAAGTACGGTCCGAAAGCTTGGGATGGGTCTGGGCTGGACCATATCCAGCCGGCTGGCATGAAAGAAGAAGGGCAGCTCAATAAATCCCAGTGCTCTAGTGACACTGCCCAGCAGCAGTCGGATTATACCTCAGACAACAGCCATCTCCCTGCTGCTGACATCTACAAAATTCACAGATGCCTTTGTTCTCTTGGCAGCTCTTTTGACATGCTCAACATCTCCAGTGAGACGTCGATTAGTGATTTTGAGCAAGGCCTAAAGCTTGCTGAATCAGCCAGTTCTTGTCCTGATGTCTTAGAGTTGTCTGATTCGTACAGTCAAACAGAGAGAGGTTACTTGAACGGGAAGAGAGATACCCTGCGGCTGGACCTGAGGGAGACTGTCTTTGATATCTCTCCAGCAGCATCGCAACAGAACAGCTCTTCATGGAAAAATCGATTTGGATTAGGCAGCGAAGGTCCGGTTGTGCTACCGAACAGCCAACCAGACATGCCTGATGTTTGGATCAAACGATCTAGTGCACAAAGTTCTGGTTACAACAGTTGAAACCTTGCAGAAAACAAAACTGTACTGCTAGGGAAAGGGGAAGTCGAAATCTCCTTGGAACTGTAAATATAAGTTTTTTCCTCCCACCTCTCCTAGAGCTGAGACTATTTCTTAGTATTTCAGCTGTGCAAATACCCGTGTTTTCACAGAACCAGCAAATCTGATACTAGCGAGAGGATGCGAGATCAGTCTTGATGGAGTACAAGCCCTTTCACCTTCCAGTGTCTGGTGCCATATTCATAGCTGTACGCAAAACTTATCGAGTAAACCTGTTTTGTCATTTCCTACAAGGTGATTAGATTTTGTTTTCTTGTCAAGGTCATGTAGGAGAGAAATCATGAGGTGAATCTCCCCGGATATTTAACAACAGAGAAAGAGAGCTCATGTAAAAAAAAAAAGTCTAAAACTCAAACCCACAACTATTGAAAAGCTAGATATCAAGTGAAGAGTGTATTGTTAATAAAAAAAGTCTTTCATTTTCTACTGAGCCAGAAACTGCTTTATGTGAAGTCCATGTTCACAGATCTCATCAAAATAGTTCAAATATTATAAAAAAAAATCTCGCCGAGACTTTTGAGTTGATACAGTCTCTCACTGATCATGGAGGAGGCTGCAGAATCCAGCCCAAACCTATTTTCAGTAACAATTTGTTTGTTTTATCAGAAGAAATTCTAGTACTGCCAAAGATTTTCAGTGCGAGATTCCTCATCCCCTCAGTGACTCGGGTGCTTTGCGTGTCGTCTTCATAGCTTGTTTCCACTCAAGGCATTCCCTACGAACATGTAACTTTTTTAAAATTTGCAGATCTGGTGAATCTTGACTTTTACATTTTTTTTTCCTCTACCAGAAACAAGCAGGAAAACAAACACTTTCTTGCCTTTATCTGTTGAAAAATAGAAAACATTCTCTATACAAGTTGACGTTAAATAAATGCTTATGACAAACTTTCCTAAATCTGTGTGATGCTTCATTTTCACCAAGAACACTGTGGTTCATTTTCTTCGTCTTTTAAGTGCCGAATATATTTTCCAATATAACCATCAAAAGGGAAGCATACATCTTAAAAAGATTTGCTCCGTCTCACACCCACAAGTAGCTTGCTCTGCTCTGTGGGAGACAGGCCACGACTGCCCAACGTAGATGAGGAATACACTCTTTTAGACCTAATAACTCCGCTTGAAATATGTAACGAATTTCAGTTTTGCGTTTTCGCAGTGCAGTTCTCATCCTGGGTGTTCAGGTGGGTTATTTTGGCAACCAGAGCTGTCCTCGGGCCGTCAGCCAACTGACTGAAACCCTCTCCACAGAGGAGCTTTTCACACCACTGTTCGGAAGGGCTTCTCGCCCATTTTGAAAACTGTGTTGGAAAACACCGTCAAAACACCTCAGAAAGCCGGGGGACATTTTATACAGATGCCTCCTTTCCCCTTACAGTGAGGGAGGGCAATTTTAATGCCTCACATGCCAGCGGCAGCAACGGCGCCCTGAGGAAGGTGCAGATTCCCTCCCCGAAGGCCACAGAGGCCTTGAGGGCTCCGGGCCTCGAGTGCCCAAACCACGGGACGAGACAGCGGGAGGCAGGGAAGGTCCCCCCGCCGGCGGCCGGCTCCCCTGAGGGCCGCTGTAAGGGGAAACAGCCGCACACGCCCCTGAGGAAGCCGCCATCCCCAGGGCGCCTTCTCTGAGGGAAGGGGCGGGAGGGAGCAGCGGCTGCGCCTGCGCGCTGCGCGCCGGGGCGCTCCTGCGCATGCGCGGGGCCGCACGGCCGGTTGGCGGCGGGTTCGATTCAAACGGCGGCTGAGGGGAGCGCGGCCGCCATGGAGGGCGAGCCCTCCCGCATCCCTGTCTACAGCGCTCTCCACCACGCCGGCCCGCCCGCAGGTGCGTACCCTCTCCGGGGGGCAGGGGGAGAGGGCTCTGCCCTGCTCCGCTGTGGGGCACCGGGGGCCGGCGCCCCGGTTAGGCCGGCCGGGGAGGTGGATAGGCGGGGAGCGGCGTCTGTTAGGGAGCTCCATGCTGCCTTGGTCTGTGGTGGCCGTTGCGAAGTCTAATTAACGACAGGCTTTATTCAACTGTTTTGTCTTTAAGATTTCGTTTAACACTTTTTTTGCTAAACGTGTGCCCCTGAGCAGGGCGGGCCGTTGCTCGCTGCATCCCAGCTCAGCCCCTTGGGATGTGCTCCAGGGCTGGGCCGAAGGGGTCTGTATCCCTGCTTACTGAGGTGAAAGATGCTTTCCTTCAGAGGCCCTTACTTCTATAACTCTTTTGATACTGCTTACAGCATTTTAGAAATGCGAGGCACTCAGGCTTAATGTTAAAAACATGGGAGCTAGTCTGTGTCAGTGGGAATTCCCACGTTACTCTCGTATAAGTGTGCTTGTGGGTATGTCATTTGAAAAATACTTAACTGGGGGGGGTGGGATGGGGGGGAAGCTTCCTAAACCCGCTATGTGACCAAAGTTTTATATACTCAAACAGCTGTGGTTTAAAGCCAAATAAACTTTATATAGAAAGCTAGTTCTCTATAGTGTTATTTTAGAAGTGTATCCACTCATAGTGAATTGAAATGTGAAGCGCTCTTAAGTGAGAATTTCAAGTGGGCTGTGTCTGTTTTGCTTCCAGTACTGGGCAGCTTTGCTTGGAACCCTGTGGCATGCTGTCCGCTTGATGTCGAGAACTCCTTTATTATCATGCCTCTATTATCACTTTCAAGCTTTCTCTCATTAGTGCTAGCCTGGTAACTATGTTTGAACACTGTCCACCATCTGAGCTATCTGTGGCTTGTTCTGGACCCTTAATCCTGGGTAAAGTTTGAAGACTGCCCTTAGTTGTCGCTACCTTAAAGTCTCCATTCCAGCCAGATATAATTGTGATTTACCTCAAATCGAACGCTTAAGAGACCCAGTAGTTCTGTATATTATGGTGATCTCTTGTAGACTGTAGTGTTTTCATTGTTGTCTTTTTCTTGCAGAAACGCAAATGGCTTTTCCTTCAAAGAAACAATGCGTCAGCAAAGCAGCAGATCTAGAGTTCAACAAAGATCCCAATTTTAACTTTAGCTCAAACATTGCAGCAGATGGTGTCTTCAAAGCTACAAACCAAGGGTAAATGAGAGTAAAATATTGATGGATTTATTACTTGGCAAATGTCCTAAAGATGGCTTCCCATTTTGCAGGTTTTGTGAAACTAACATACTTGTTAATCTGCAAGAATGCACTGGTCTTCTGGTAATTGTATTTCACCTGTCTTTTAAGGTTGCCTAAATCTGCCAAGAAAGTGGAACCTCTTTCAAAGACGACAGCTACAAGACGGTATGTTTCCTCGAATTTCTATTAGTTGCCCTCATGCAGTAATGTTCCCTCCTGGAGGGCTGCGATGAGCTCTCACCTGTGTATAGCTTTCTTGCCAAGTTTGCTGATTAAAGCTCTTGGTCAGAACAAGAGCAAACGCTTCAAAACAGGGCATGTTTGTGGAAGTAAAAGAGAAGGTGTGTAATACTGATATTTTTGCCCCTAAATCTTTGTTTGACTCTACAGACCTCTCAACAGATACAAACTAGAAGCAGAGCTGAAGACCAAGAATCAGCTGTTAGAAACAGCCAAACAACAGCTACACTCCAGGCTAACAGCAGCACAGGTAAGGAAAAGGGGAGGGGAAATAAATAAATCGTTGAGTAATTCTTATATTCTGATCGCTACAGGGTCAGATCAAAGGCTTGTCTTGCTCATTTTCCTGTCTCCATCGGAAGTCAGTAGAGTTTGGGTGGGCTGGGTTTTCTCCTCTGACACTCAGGATATCTGCTAGAACCTGGAAATCAGCAGAGCTACGGATGTGTTTGGATGGATAATGCTTCCAGACCACTGTTAAATAGTCATCAGAGCTCTAATTCCATTTTAAACTCCCTGTGGGAGAATATTTCAAGTTCACAAGTATACACTCACATGAAATTTTATTAAAACAGCCTTGATGTTGCCAGATGCTTCCTAGCTACATCAAGAGAAACTAAATAATCACTTGCCACTGATGGTTTGAGGTCTATTAATTCTTTTTCTTCCATAGCTCCTAACATATGGTAGATAAGCTATTCAATTTCCTTGTTCCTTTTGCCCAATCTCTGCTGGCGTTGTTGACCCATCAGGTAGCGTGGTGTGAAAGTGCTTACAGTATGGAAGGCGTGGGTTCAGGAATGGGCTCATTTTAGTAACGAAGAACATTCTATTTGGATTTTGGTCACCGCTGTGCACTAAGTTTGAGGGACAGTGACCTCATTCTCTTCTGAGTATTTAACACAGAGCTCAGTTTATATAAGCTTTTGTTTCTTCATGCGCCACTGTGTCATGTTGTTGCCTAATCTTTTAGTGTCTTTGTATTCTTCTGCAAGTGTTTTCCCATCAGCTCAGCACTGGTGAGGCCAAACCTGGAATATTGTGTCTGGTTCTGGGCTCCTGGTACAAGAGAGACGTGGGCATAGTGGAGAGAGTCCAGCAGAGGGCCACTAAAATGAATAAGGGACTGGAAGAAAGGCTGAGAGAGCTGGGACTGCTCAGTGGTTTCTGTTTCAAACAGATTTGACTTTCTTGAATCAAGTTTAGATTCAGAATTGGCACCCCGTTATTCACCACCTCTTACAGATCACTCTAGGACACACTTAGCACAGTTTCTGGCATGTGCAAGGGGCCCTGCTGGTAACCTTCAGTTGTAAAAGCTCACTTTATTTCCCAGTTCTCAACCAGTTACTAATCTGTGGGGTGATCGTTCCTCTCATCTCACATCTTGATTTCTTTAAGAGCCTTTGAGACCTCCTATGAAATGTTCAAAAAGCTTCTGACACTATCAGCTGGATCACCCTAATCCACAAGCTTATTGATTCTCTCGGAGAGTCGCATTCTGCTTGTGAGGCTGATCAGCTTATCCGATTGCCTGGTGATATCAGAACTGTGTCGGGAATAATGCTGTGGCTTAAAGATTCTCAGAGGCCCTTTTCTTCCCAGTGTTTATATGCTCTTCTACGCATCAAACTCTTCAATTATTTATGTATAGAAGAGGGAGCACAAGCAAAGAGATGCTAGGATTACCTAAAAGGAATGTACCTCTAGGATCAAATTTCTCTAGCACTTGCTATGACATGTGGATGTGATAAATGTATTAATCCTGTCAAGAAGCAGGAGTAAAGGTCTGCAGCAGACCAGTTTGCTGCGATGGTAGAGTCAGAAGGGGAAGATCTGATTCTCGGTGCTAGTGGAGCGCTCGTTAAGCCATTAGCATCACACTTGGTATTACTGACTAATGAGAAGAAAATCTCCTTGGAAACTTGATTCACTTACAACCTGTGTTAATGACAGAGCACTATAAAGGAGCTAAAGGAGGAGAATAAAGGCCTGGTACAAGAAGTTAAGAAGCTGAAGAAATTTCGTGAGACTTGCATGGTGATTTTAGAAAGCAGAAACATCGATCCTGGTAAGAACTATGCGTTTTGCGTACCATTCTGGTACTCGTTCTTCAGAACAATTTTTTTTCCCCTTCATGAGACATTTGGACTCTGCTTCCTTGCTAAGGAAATACTGCTGTAACTCCAGGGGATTTTTCTTTTTCTAGCTTAAGAGAGAAAGCTGCTTCCTGTAGTAAGCCCTGTCCTGGATAAACTTTGAAAATAATTTAGTCTGTCTTGTAGAAATTTACTTTGAAAAGCTGTTCGTTCTTACAAGCAAAGTTATCTGTGTATTAGAGGTTCACTAACGCATCTCAAATTAGTTACAGGCAGCAACATTTTGGAGGAGGAAGAAAAGACACAGGAATGCCAGAAGCAGACGAAGGTAAGAAAGTTTTGGAATAGCAACAGGAGTTAAGTGGGCTTTGAGAGGGCTGCATCCTACTGCCCTTCTCTGCTGATGTTGTGGGAACAGCTGCTGAGACTTGCATTTACTTGCGTTATATTAAACTGCTTTCCTTTTGGCTCTTCAGCTGTTAACTGAGAAGCTCATGGAAGAACTGAGGCGATTTAACCAAACAGCTGCAAAAGAAACGGAGATGCTTCAGGTAAGGCTGTGACTCTTTCAGACTCAACCAGGTAATGAGCGCTTGGTGCCGAGTGAGATTCTGAAGGTTATTTTGCTCCTCCCAGTGCTGCTCTGTTCTCCAAAGGAACTGCAGCACTACTCGCCTTCTGTTATATGTGCAGCAAGGAAACTGTGTTACTCCCCTTGTAAACAGAGGGCTTAAAGCAGAGCTTATGGTGGGGCAAGGTTAATTCTCACCTCAGTCATTTCAGGTTGAATTGTAGCCAATTGAACTTGAAACAAGGTCAAAGATGGAAGCGATGTTAATGACTGACAGCTTTCAAGTGAGACTGAACCAGTTCCAAAGTAAAGACGGCTGGCAGTACTGGAAACGGAGCTGTTGCTGCTCAGACCAGCTCCTCTCGAGAGAGGGTTTTTGCGAGCACGTGGCAGGTGGTTGCAAGCACCGCTGGCAAAGGCTGGTGCACCAGTCCGGCTGTGGGGCCGGGCTTCGGGACCCTCCGTCTAACCTGGAGAGCGTCCAGAGCAGTGACCTCGGGTAGTCTCTCTGGGAACTAGAAGTATGCAAGCACAAGCAGCTTCAGTGTTACTTTGTCTATGTGCTGACCAAAATAGTCATGAAGTTCTAGTTCTACAATTCTTGGTAAGAAGTTTGAGCTAATTAATGAAATTGCTATTATATAAGACTTCCTAAACTTTGGTCACAGATAAATTGATGTTTTCCTGAAGGAACAAAGGTAAAAGACATCCCAGTCAGGCCAGGCTAATCTTAGCTTAGCAGGTAAGACCCTGCTGAAGAGTTCAAATGCTTTAATTGGAGCCGCTTTAGAACTTGGCTTTGCTACTCCGTACTTTTGTGTTAGTAAATGTAGCGTGTGCTGACTTCTCTACACAGACAGCGATGGCCAAGTGGAAATCGGCAGAAGAAGGGATACACCAGTCCCTGGAGAAGCGCTCCTCCTTCCAAGCAGGAATTAAGCAATGCTCGGCAGTACTGGACGAGCTGGAGCAGCTCCTGGCTATGTGAGGCGCCAGGACGGAATGTACTTTTTTTTTTTTTTGACGTTTTCCTCCTCGCTCTGCATCTCTCCTTTGCGAACCTCCTCACGTCTGGGGCTCTGAACCAGCGGTCTCTGCCCGGGGCCAGCAGCCGTGGCTGGGGCGAGCCCTCGCAGCTCCTGGTGCGCTCCCCGCAGCTGCCGGGGCCCTGCCCGGAGGCTCCCGCCGCCCGCCGTGCTGGTGAGCGGCTCCGTCCGTCCGTCGGTGCGGTCTGTCGGTGTGGTGTAACGACCGGGGGTTTTCACCCATTAAATGGGCTGCAAGGAGGCGGAGGCTCGCTGTTACTGCCCGGAGGCTCGCCGTTACTGCCCCGGGGCGGGGCGGGCCGCTCCCCCGGGGGCCGGGCCGCGCCTGCGCGGAGCCGGGGCAGCCATGGCGGCGTTGGGACGGGCGGCGGTCGGAGCGGGGCTGCGGAGAGCGCGGCGGTGCCAAACGCTGGGGTTGCTGCGGCGGGGCTGCGCGGGGCTGGCGGTGGACGACACGGTTAACGGGCTGAGCGAGGAGCAGCGGCAGGTAGGGGCCCGCCGCCGCCCCGGGCCGCCCGCCGGTACCGGTACCGCTATGCTGGGCGGGGTTGGCCCCGGCCGCGGGGGTGTGGCCGGGCCGGCGGGCGGTGATTGGCCGCGGCCGCGGGGAGCCGGCCTATCCCCGGGCGCGCGCGGGGGGGGGGGGTGGCGAGGGCGCACCCCGCTCACGTGTCCGCGGCGGGAGCCGTCCCCGGGAGCTGCGGGCGGCGGCCGCCGGGGCAGGCCCCAGGGCAGGCCCCGCTCGCCCCGGCTCTGCCCCGCCGGGGGAAGGCGCCTCGTCACGGTAGAACACCACGGGACGAAGCCCTGCCTTACAAAAAAAGAAAAAAAATATATATCTCCTGCGTTCACGTTGGGCCTGTCTGATCAGAAATGGGAATCAGAAATATGATCGCCAAAGAAACAAATGGATTGGGTCTCGTCGCATCCTCTCCAAAGAAGCGTTGCAGCTCTCCCAGCTTGTTCTCTTGCCCAATGGAGGACCTAAGTTTTAGGATAACGGTTCTTAGCTTTACTGCCCTCTCCTGTGTTCACCAGCAGCCTACCACCGGCAGTCACAGCACTTGCTGCCTGCTGCCCTGGGGCACGGGGTGAATGGTGGCCTCAGAGGCTTCTGCTGGCAAAACTCTTTTCCTTGGTGCTCCTCAGGTCTGGAGCCATAGCCTGCCTTCCTAGATAATTGCGACAGTGCAAGCATATGGATGTACAAAATAAACTTACTCATTCTCGATTCTTTCTTACTACAGAATAATTCTTTACCAGGTTTGCGTTCGTGGTTTATAACCTTATCAGCTCGAATTAATTTGATGCTTCTTTGTGCTTCTACATTCGGCAGGTGTAAAAGGAGGAAAATATTCTTGTAGTTGGTATCTTATCTGGTGGAAAAGCTGAAAAAAATCAGAAATAAATCCTCAGTAATGCTAGTGAAGCTGTGAATTAACAGCACTAGCTTGTAAACTGGCTTAAAGTATCAGGGATATCCGTCTGAGTCTATCCCTCAGTCTCTAATTGATTAAGATTTGTAGTAGTAGTAGTATGGTTTTAAGCTTTTTTCTCTTTTAAGCTTTATGCTCAAGTTTCCTGCTGTCAATTTTGTAACAATGGAAACATATCTAATGTTTAAAAACATAAAAAAAAAAAAAAATCAACAGAGGGGACACCTGTGTGGTGGTACTGGAATCCGAGGTCTGGGCGGCCATGGGAACTGGCATACCTTTTGAATTGTAAAAAAGAGGCCGCTTTGGTTGTGGGGCTGAGAGAAGGGCAGGGAAGCCTGGGCGTGGTTTGGTTTGTTGCTTCTGCCCCTTCTGCAGGTTCTGGTTACGCAGCAGAGGCTTTCAGTCTCTAAGACTTCCTTCACCAGCATTAATTTGTAGGAATAAAGAACCAAAAGGAAAAATGGTAATATTAAGCTCTACCGTAATATCTAGACAAAGTTTTTAAATCTTTATATTAAAAACACTTAAAAAGATATTGTATATATTTTCTTGGTATGCCTACAGACTTCTGCAGAATACATGTATGTAAGTATTCAGATTTTAAAGTTTAGAAAAAGATTTTGAGGTTTTTAACTCTGGGAACAAGGAGCGTACCTGACTTGATCAAATTTTCCCTCTGAAGAAAATAGTAGGATAGCTAATGTAGCTCCAGTTTGATACGCTAACATGTTTTCATTAGCAGGCATGCTTATTACAGGCATCTGCATGTAATTAAATGAAGCCGTAAGCAGCTACTGGATGGGGATAGCACATCATAGGCTCTCTTCGTCGGCTTTCAAAGGTCCCTGACCAAAACCATCCCCTGAAGCCCTGGTGTGGGTAGTAGTTAAGTAGCATTTTCTCATGTTGGGCTAAGCCCGTTAAGGTTAAATGCTGAGAGGAACGTAATTACACCAGTACCTTCTCTTTAAAAGGCTGAAGGGTCTTTCACATGGTCTCTTAGCCAGTAACCTGAAACATCAGTTTCCTTATGGTCTTGTGCTTCTGGCTTTGGGATCCTGGAGTCGCCTGGCAGGGGAACGTTGGCAGTATCCTAGGGAAGAAGCCGACGCTATATTGATGAGATGTAACGTACGTGTTTCTCCTCGTCTCTTTTCCCAGCTTAGACAGACCATGACAAAGTTCTGTCAAGAGCATTTGGCTCCGAAGGCCCAACAGATTGACCAGGAAAATGAATTCAAAGGCATGCGGGCAAGTATTTCATGTGTGCATTTAAAATAGATGGTAGTGAAAGCCTGTCCGTACTTTGATCTGTACGTTGGTCCAGACAAAAGTATCCCAGTCCACGCCACAGGAACGTATGCACTAACTTCTCAAACTTGAAAGCCATAGAGAAAACAATTTTTTTTTATTTCCCATTTTATCTTTTGTTAACAAAACTTTCAGCAGCCTGGGGCAGAACCTAGCCAGCATGCAATTAAAAAAAAAAAAAAAAAAAAAGGATTGATAATGGTCTTGTTTGGATCCTTATCATGGTATTTCTGCTTGGCTCTGTTCAGACTCCTTCCCTAATATGTGCTTTGTATTCTCCTCGCCAGGACCCTATCCTGGACAGCTGAGTTTCCTCTCAAATTTGTTGTGAAAATATTGTGTGCAAATGCTGAAGCGTAGAGTTTGACTGTCGAGCTGAAACTTGCTTTCCTAATAAAACGACACATTCTGTGCAACGGGATGGCTTGACTGATGAAAATGAGACCTAACTATTGGTTTTCATAAGCTCCACAAGACTTAAAAAGCTCAGAACATCTGCTAGGATTTCCCAAGCTCTGATGTTGGCATTTTCAGGGATATATGTGCAGCTTTGAAGTTAAGTATATAAATTTAGTCTGGCGCACCAGATGTCATCCAGAGCTATTGAATAATACTTTTTGAAGTCTCTGGAGACTATTCGCTGATAATTATCTTATTGCTGGAGACTGAGGCCATGTGTGGTCCTCGTTGGTGACATCCTTTGCTACTGCATTATGTCGTAGCTTCCCTCTTACTCTGTGGTGCCGTGTGGCGGACGCAGCTGATGCGTATGGCTCGAGTCGGCCAGCAGCTCTGCGCCTCGACTCACGTGGCTGTCACTTGAGCGGTGGTGTTGCCAGAGTGACCTGGGTAACGGGCAAACGGAGGAGTCGGCGGTCTGGGAGGACAGCTTGTCCTCCAGCAGATGAACTTTGTAGCGTAGGTGTCCAACTATGCAAAACTGAGTAATGCTATCCAGTCCCCAGCTGTGTCTTGTGTCCTGGGCAGTCTTGAAAACCTGCAGGTTATGTACTCGAGCGGCCCTTGTGGCTTCAGCTCCTTTAGCTTCACAAGCCCAAAGCGTTCACAAATTCTCTGTCGTGGTCACCCTTTGTAACTTTTCTAGTACTGCCTGCGAGGTGGGCAGCACCTCTGTCTGCCCAGCTGTGACATGCCCATTTTTTTATCTCCCCCGAGGAGGCCTGCTGGGTTTTACTTATCAGTTTCTGTTTTACTAGAAGAGTTAAACTGCCAGCTAATAGAAACCCTTCTAAGTATTTCCAGGGATTCAGTCATGGATAACTTATGCTAACCTCTATTTGCAGCAGCCACAAGCTGATAGTCCTACACAGTGCTGCCAAAGCACGGTGACAAGGATGCATGAGGTAAAAGACAAGCATAAATTTAAGTCATAACAGCCTAAATTATCTTTAGCAAGAGATAGTATATGAAAGCCTAGAAGTGCGGTTTTTGAAATTAATGGGAGGTTTTAATTCATCAAAATTCTCCCTAAACTGGGCAATGAGTTAAATCTTAGGACCTGTCCTTCCAGAATTAAACTTAGGCTTGTGACCTTTCACTGAGTTCAACAGACTACTCACATGTGTAGCGTAACTAATGTCCTTAAGTTTGTGTGGGTTCTTAGTCCAAAGGATGGAGCTGCTGCTGCAGGAGGAATAGGTATAGATGTATTAATCTCCAAGATATCACAAGAATAAGGTAAATTGATATGTCTGGTGAGCTACCTGGGAAGACTTCTGATGCTGGTGCCCTGACTGTGAGTCTGGACTGATTGCTTCTTCTGTATTTGTAGGAGTTTTGGAAGAAACTTGGGGAACTGGGAGTTCTGGGGATCACAGCTCCTGGTAAGTCTCTTCCCACCTTTTACCTTCTGGTGGGTGATTCTTCAAACAAAAGGGAGGCTACTTAAACTCGCCCGTTCCCGTTCATAGCAGCCTTATCTGTGATGTGACATCCGTTTTGTCCAGAAGCTCCTATCTTCATGTTTTTTAAAAACTCTCTTAGGCAACTTTTTAATTTTTCACCGAATCAGAATCCTTTTTCCTTGTTAGACTTCTGGACGATTACAAAATGCTTTTTACAATTTAAAAGTACTGTTCAGAAATGGTTTCTCCGGATATAACGTATGCAACTGGAACACGTTTGCGCTTCTCCAATATGAAGCGTTTGCCGCAAGTTTTGAAGAACGCAAGCTATAGATAAAAGTATCCTAGAACAAACATCCATCTCTAATCGGAGAAGTTAGAGGGTATAAAACAATGCTGTGAAAAGCTGTGATAACTAATGGAGAGCTGACCACATCCAACCAGTCAGAAAAAATCAGGGTAAATCTCATTCAGCCTTGTCCAGGTTAGTTGAAAAGTGTTTTGATTCATGTTATAGATGACTGAGGCTGCTCTGGTCATGCTGAATGCACTAACGCAGTGTAATGAGGAGAAGCCCTTAGTGCAGAAAAGCAGCCAATGGGGCCTTTATTTCCCCGTCGTAAAGTCTGTGTTTCTGGATGTGCGTGTGCAAAGGCTTCTGCAGAAGCAGGCTGAATAGCAATGCGTTGAAATAATGCCTCTGCATTTCTTTCAGTGGCACTGAGTCTGCTTGAAAGAGTCTGTATTTCTGCTTTCTTTCTCTTTACTCTTCCCAATTTACTGCTGCTCCTGTTTTTTCTCACTCTTACCTTCTTTCTTCTTTGATGTTGTGCCTGAGGCTCACAGCAGTTTCCCACACTATAAATAAGCCGTCCCCTCATGAGTCCTGTCCTTCCTGATTTCCTCAAAGATTTACCTCTAAAACCCTCCTATGCCCAGAATTTTTTGCCTTATTTTTGATTGTATAGCTATGTGCAGTTTCTTTATTGGCATTGGTTTTGTTGTAGGGGGTTGAGACTGGGAAGATAATGTGAAATCTTATGAGGGCGTATGCTCAATTAAATGGCATCTTTGGGCACCAGTGGATCGGGTCTTTTAAGAGAGCTTTTTAAATAACAGGGCTTTTTGTTTTCTTTTTAGAACTAAGAAAGCTATGTTGGTTTGATGTGATTTTCCATTTATTTTATAAAGAGCTAAGTTAAGAAATGCAAATATGTAGCTACCATGGAACGATAATAAAGGCATGTCATATATAAAGAGTAATTTTGAAAGGGCAGCTTCATTCTAAATCACACTATGGCTTGTATTATATCAGAAGTTGTCTGGCAGGATTATTTTCTTGTACCCCTTGCAGTACAAAGCAATCATGGGCCAGTACTGCTTACAGCAGGCAGGTACCTTTCCTTTCTTGAGGCAGTAGCACCAAACCCATCCGTTCTAGAGGAATGAATAGAAAACTCTCTTGTTTTGGCATGTATGAGAAATCATGCATTTCAGATTTCAGAGGGTGAAGAGCCCTGCAGATAAAGACAGGAGTCAGAATGAGCGGCCTGGGAGGAAAGACTGCATCTAATGCCGGTGGCTATGGTGCTAATTTGACGCGTTAGGGGCGGTAGCCCTCTCTGAGCCCAGGCTAGGCACTCACCCCTTTGGTCACTCTGAGCGTACAAACGTATTTGCTCTTACCGTTGTTGCTGCTTGCTTACAGCATTCATGTTGATGACGAGTAAGTGCTCCCGGACTACCTCCCCGACTCGTTCGCAGTGTTTATGTCCTCCTGGTTTAGTTCTTCTCTTAACAGTGCAATCACTTGTTTCTTGCCTGTAGAGCAAAGCTTTTATTTTGGGATGTGACTGTATTTGTGTGTGTATAAGTGTGTGTGTAGGTATGTGTATGTATATATTTATGTAGGCTGTCAGCTGCTCAAGGGCATTATGCATTTCTCAGCCTTCTCTTTTTTTCCTGCCTTCTCTCTCTCCCTGTTCTCCTGTGTGCCTTTCATCTTAACCACCAGTTTTAGACTCGGCTCAGTGTGCCTCGCTAGATTCCCAGTTACGATGGTCGTGCTGCTCCGTCTCACCTTGTCCTCTCTTGAAGTCCACATTCTTGCCACTGTTGAATTACAGCAGTCACATCTGCAGATTTTTCTCATTCCAAGTCAGCCACCCATCAAAATGCTGGTCTCCTGCACATTTGTGGGCATAGAAAAGTCCCTGGTGCCCCGCTTTTTGAGCAGTTTGAGGATTCCTCACTTGTTTAGGGGTCCTTGTTATGACAAACGTATGGACTTTACAAACTTTGCCTGTGTTCCTTTGTCCCCTCACCTAATACAGGTTGCCACTTTGGTTTAATCTTCACGATAATATTAAGCTTGCACTTAAGTATGATTGACAAGAAGGACTCGCTGTTGTGCAAGTGTCAGTAGCATGTTTTGGATGTATCCTTATGCATGTTATATGTACAAAACTGCTGTAAAAGTAAATTGTGGATTATGCTGAAGAGGTAACATCACTGTGCCTTTAAGATAAGAAAACTGAAATTCAGAGAGGATGGGGAAAGCCAGAGGTGCCCAGCTCAGGGACAGTGTCAGTCAAAACCAGAAGCTCTCTTGTAAGTGTCTTAGGTCTCATTCAAGACTGAGCCTGACCCTGGGATCTGGTGCATGATGTACTCCGTGGTGGTTAATGTGAGGCTTCTCTTTTCAGTGGAATACGGTGGATCTGCTTTGGGGTATCTGGACCATGTGCTGGTGATGGAGGAAATTTCTCGTACATCAGCAGCTGTTGGGCTTAGTTATGGTGCCCACTCAAACCTTTGTATCAACCAGCTAGTGCGTAACGGCAACGAGGCCCAGAAGAACAAGTACTTGCCCAAGGTATGTCACTGGAAGAGGGGGGAAACTGAAAAGCGTTTGGGTTTTGGCTGCATGCAAAGATGTCTTTTTCACGGTGTGTGGCATTTTAAGCACTAGCTGATTTCAGTCACCCAACCTTTAGGAAATACTGTACTTGCCAAACTTGCCCTTCTCTAGCTTGTTAATTTTTGTCCTGGTAATCCATATTGACCTTGGCCTGTGCCAAAGTCCATGTCTGTAGGCAGCATAGTCCAGCTTTCTGGAGCTGTGTTACTAAATGAGGCTTTGAGGTGACACTGGATGACATTCTTCCAACTTCCCAAATTGTTTTGAGAGTTCTGAATGAAGCTCACTGCTTTCCTATTTTATATTCTCCATTTCTCACTGCCCAAATGCCTGGTTTGCCTGTGCTAATTAACAACATGTGAAACTTCATCACTGGGGCATTGATGTTTGTGACTTGAAAGCATGTTAAACAGATTTCAGTGTTTCAATGGATGGAAGAACTTAACTAGTACATTGAATCCCAGCTACTGAAAATATCAGTGAAATTATCAGTGCAAGAAACTTGATTTAAACCACATGCAGAGTACAGTATCGCTTCCTCAAAGCGTTGTGCAGCCTGCTAATATGTAACCCTGAACTGTTCTCATTGCTGCTCAGGTGTATTTTAATGCCCTTGTTCACTGCCTTTCAATATGAGATGTGTGATCACTTTAGTTCTTACTTGTCTTGGTTCATGACAGAGTACTTAATGGTACTTAACTAGTTTTGAGCATATCACGGAGACTTCTGTAGAAATGCACTGATGGATTGAACTGGTTGAACATGTATCTTAAACATTGAGTCTGTTTTTAAAAAAATAGGAGATCAAAAGGAGGAGAAGACAGATAAAAGTACACAGGGAGAAAAAAAAGGCAAGGAGAAAAGGGCAGGATGAAAGGAACAGTGAAGAAGCAAGAGCTATGCCAGAGCCTGGTATGAGCAGGCACAGAAGGAGGGTGTCCATCTGCTACTGTAGTGTGAGTGTGGGGGGACCAGGCTATGAGAACATTGCTGAGAACTTTGCAATCTCTTTTCATCCCCCTCATTGGCCTTTTGTGTTTAACAGCTCTTGTTTCTGTAAAGGGGCAGTCATGAAGCGCAGAACAAGGAGCTTGTCAAAGGCATATGGCTGCCTGCATGGTTCTTCTGGCACTTTCCTGGAGACGGTGTTTCATAAGCAGGGCTGTACTTATCTGAGTCATCCTTCTCATCCCACTGTGATTTGGTTCTGTTCCCTCAGCAGAGCAGCACAAGGGAGCTCCCTGCTAGGACTCTACCGGCAACAGCAGCTCTTGTTTGCAGTTCTTGCGTAGAATAGCTACCGTGGAGATTCAGTGCAGAAAAATAAAATGGAAGGCGGGCTAAAGAGGGAACAGGAGCAATGTTGCGGTTCTTCCTCCCTGTCTTATATTTGTCTTTTCTTCCAGCTAATCAGTGGGGAGCACATTGGAGCTTTAGCAATGAGCGAACCCAATGCTGGATCTGATGTTGTGTCCATGAAGCTGAAAGCAGATAAGAAAGGTAAAGCCTCTCGTGTGCTGCCTGGATAGATAGCCAGCATAATTAACATCTCCTGTAAATTTAGACTAACCTCCCCAACACCACTGAGATATGGTGCTTAGTCTTGGGTATACCAGGCCATGTTTGCAGGCTCGTGCTGCCTCCCAGGAGATTCAGTGTGTGATAAAGCCAGGTAGTGAAGACACAGACAGGGTGGATGGCTGGAGGTCTAAAAGTGGACTTCTGATTATGGTGGTAGAGGTTGGTGGTATTATGGAGTGAGTGCTAGGTGCCTTAGTTTGTCAGGCATTTGTTAAACTGTCCTTGGACTGCAGAAATGAAGGAAATAAGTTTTCTTGAACTTGGGAAGGATTTGTGCATGCTGTTTGTGGCGGTCTTGAAGAACGTTCTTGGAATCCTGTTTTGAAATAAATGGAGTGAGGATATAGGTGTTGCTCTGTTGTGACCTAACAGATTGCAGCTCTTTGCTCCTAGGAGACTACTTTGTTTTGAATGGGAACAAATCTTGGATCACCAACGGGCCAGATGCAGATGTTCTCATCGTTTATGCTAAAACTGACATTAATGCTGTTCCAGCCTCCCGAGGTATAACTGCGTTCATTGTGGAGAGGGTAGGTTTAATAATTCTCACAGGCTTTTTGGAGTGTGGTTTTTAAAGCTAATTCCTTCACCCTAACTGGCTCACTTAGAAGGCAGCTAGTTTTCTTTCTGTAACTGTCAGCCCCTGCTTCCTGCCTGAATTTTATAAACCCATGAGATGAGTCCTCTGCCCCAGTGACATGGCGTACTGCACCGCCAGCTGGGCGCTCCTGAATTTTGGTATCCAAGCATATAGCCAGTCTTTTGGGCTAGAAACGTGGACAGAATGGACAAGACTCTAATATAGAAGGGCTTACTTGTTGCCGAAAATTGTCAGAGATATTGGAGGCCTTGTAAATATGTCCTACTATCTCATTATTTAACTTGGGGGGGGGGGGCGTTTAAAGCCAAGACATTAAAATAGCTCTATTCATTTCTTCCCCTCATTTTTGTGCACTGCCCCTTTGGAATCCTGAAATGACCCAAACATGGATGCAAAGCAGAGCAGGCCAAAGGGAGGAGAAATGGGCTGTTCAACGGGGAGCCCTTGGAAAACATGAATCTATTGGGTTTTTTCTTCCCTTTTTGATTATTTGAGTCTATGCTCTGCACATCTCTGTCACCACAAGGAAGACAGGAAGCTGTAATAAAATAAATGGTTCTGGAAATACAAAATCTGAGTTCAGTAAACCTTCTGATGGACTTAACCTGACTTAGCGATTAGAATAGCTCAGTTACTGGCAAGGCTTGCAACCCTTGCTCTAGGAGGGTCAGTCTTGGCAGCTGTCCGAGTAATTTATTTGTTTAATATTTATGTGCATTAGAAAATGGATGCACTCAGTTCATATGTGGCCCCACATGTGTGTGTTTCTCTGCTCATTTGCTTCCTCTGCACTTGCACTTAGACCCGCTCTTGTTCCCAGAGTGGGCAGTTCACTTTGACTCCCTTCTGGTACCCTGCGCATGTTCATGGGGTGCAGGTCCTCATGGGGACCACCATGAGGGCGGTGAGGCACTGGACCAGGTTTCCCAGAGAAGCTGTGGCTGCCCCATCCCTGGAAGTGTTCAAGGCCGGGCTGGATGGGGCTTGGAGCAACCTCGTCTGGTGGAAGGTGTCCCTGCCCGTGGCAGGAACATGCTTCCATGGTTGGAACTAGATGGTCTTTAAGGTCCCTTCCAACCCAAGCCATTCTGTGATTCATGTGGTCAGGGAAGTGTTTTTATTTAGTCTGTCAGAATTGAGATTTGAAATGTATTTTTACTGTCTTGACTTTGCAGGGAATGCCAGGTTTCAGCACAGCCCAGAAGCTTGATAAACTGGGAATGAGAGGGTCTAATACCTGTGAATTGATCTTTGAAGACTGCAAGATCCCCGGTGAGTTGGGTTCAGATCATGGCAGGATGCATGTAGTGGTTTCCTGTCATCTTGATCAGATAAATTGGATCACTAATTACATGCATGTTCAGACTGTGATCTAGAGGGCTTTGCAGATGGTTATCTGCTCTTTGGCAGCCTCGCAGGAGAGCTGGTGAAACTGGAAAAGTGCCATCTGCTGTATTGCAGTGAATGAGCACATCCCTTATTAGGTCCCTCCTGTTTCACCCTCATGGACCTAACTCTTAACCACTGCTTCTGCAAAGCCTAAGTGAGGCTTCCAAACTTGTTCGTTTCCACTAGAGCTCCCCATCTTGTGTATAGGAGAGCTTTTTTGCCTTGGAGGTGTTTCTTCTCCAAAATCACTGGAGGCTGTCCAACACACTTTTGGTCTGCCTGTAACGTTTCTGAGTTCTTTTGGGGTCAGGGCCTGAAAGTGGACACCCTTTCCCCCATTAGTTAGTACAGCAGGAGCCACTGTAATGGCCATTTTTTTGTTACTCCAGTGGCTATTTTTGTTGATTGATAGAAAAATTACAGCCTCTATATAGCAAGTGGAGGAGATGCCTTATCTGAACTCATGAACATCCTAATTGTGTATCTGCAGAGCAAGTAACTCTCCTGCCCCCCGTACACCACCAAAAGCTGCTTTGCAGTGAGTGGAAGAGTTTCAGCTGAAATCTGACATTTCTAACTTTATTGGATCCTTCCACTCTGAAATCAGAAAGGCCAGTGCCCTAGTCTTCAGATCATCTCCTGGGTAATCATCCGTACAGAACAGCATGTTCTCATGGTAACAGGATTTCCATTTTCTGATAACTCAGAGGAGCACATCACTGCAGCGTTGAAAGTTAACACATTTTGCACTCCGGCCATTAATGCCGCTTCTGATCTTCTGCCTTGGAAGCTGAACCAGTTTGATGCCATTTCATATGTCTGCAGGATGTTTCTCTCAGATCAAGATGTCCTCTAGCACTGCAATTCCGTCCACTTTAAAATGCGTGGGTTTCACTGTCAGCCATGCTCCACTGAGTGGCTGGTGTTTTTCTCATAGTAAGTGTTGTCCATGGATTCATTCGGTCATGTTGCATTGCTAAAAGTTTGTTCAGAGCCCCAACATTTTTTTTTTTTCTCGCTGTGATGCATGGCCAGCCGGCCTGCCTCCCTTGTGCAGTCAGAGCGCGTATCCTTCAGCTCACCGCATACCTAGCCATCCCTTTTCCCTGGATGTACAGGAAAGCGTTCAGGCTATTCGGTCCTTTTTTAGCTGTGAGATGTCATTACTCATGAACAGCTTTGTCACTTTATTGTTACTGATGCTGGTGTTTGTGTTCTGTTCTTTAAAGTAATGTTTGCTGTTAGTATTTTTCTTTCTTGTCTGCGGGGCTTTTGAGCTTTTTCTCTGAAAGCCAAGCTTCATTCTTCTTCCTCTTTCTAGCTCCAATATTATGGTGATGGCTCTGCAGAGGCTGCACTTCTCCGTACGCTACCTCAACATGCTTTTCAATAAGCAGGAGACAATGCAGTCCACGAGCTTCTGCCACTGAAAAACAGACTATTTATTTCAGGAGACTATCTGCATGTGTCCAAGTCCTGTCTCATTTTCACTTTGCATATCACACCTCTCAGATCTCTTGTGATCAAAGCCTGAAGTATATGTCAGTTCTCCTATATGGCGCGATCAGTGGATAATCTCTGTCCGTCTACAAAGCGCAGTTGTTAGGCTTTAAGTTCTCTCCTGATTGTAAGAGATCTCAGCCTTGCTAAGATGAGCCTTTTGTTCCTGCTTCTCTTTTTATACTTGTTAACATCAGCACATGCTTTAGATTGTCCCAAAGTGAAACGGTTTCTTGAGGTTTTTTCTCAGCCCATTATCTAATGTGGCTATTTCCCTGTTCCATTTTCAAAGAAATAATATTTGTCTTTTAAAAATGTTTATTTATAACAACTGCAATGTTCTGTTCACCCCTCTCACAGAAGGGGGATAATGATTGTTCGTATTCTCCACTCTCAGAAGGCTAATATATATCACTCCGACGTGTGATAAGTGGTGAGCTTTGACTGCTTGCCTGTGTAAGCTTTGGCTCCTGTATTGGGAATGCTCAGAGAGGTGATCCAAGCATATCAGACCAGGACCTGCATTCATTTCAAATACACACTGAGTAGACATCAGATGGTAATGCTGACAGTTTGGGTTAGATACAAACTAATGGGATGGTGAAGGGGGCTCCTGATTTGTCCTCCTAGGCTATTAAGTCTCCTGTTGTTGGTGGTACAAATGCCGAGCTGGAAGATCTCTGGAGAGCACCTTACTCTTTAGAATATAGACAAGAGAATAGCAGTGATTGTAGATGCACTTTATAACCCTTTGCTGCCTTTTCCTTTTCGGCTTTTGTTGGATTGAAAAGACATGTCAATGGCAGGGAGTATATGTGTCAAAACCCCGCGCCTGTCTGGCTCATCCTGCACGTTTGTGTCTCAAGCCAAAAAGAAAGGTGAATGGGACTGGAAGCTTGAATCCTCTCCCCAGCGAGCACAGGCCCTCTGACAACAGCTTCTCTTAGTTTTGCCCATAAGTAAATCGCTTTCCTTTGCCGATTGCAGCTGAAAATGTCTTGGGGACGCTGAGCAAAGGAGTCTACGTTCTGATGAGTGGATTGGACCTGGAGAGACTCGTGCTGTCTGGTGGGCCACTGGGGTAAGGGTTTCTCATCTTTTATAGATTGTGAGGCCAGAAGGATCCTTCACAATCACTGAGCCCAGTGGGTCTCCAACTGGGGTTGCAGCTCTCAGCAGGATGCATCTTGGCTGGAGAACTGAGATCCTGGGGCAGCTTCTGAGAGAAAAGGAAGGGCTGGGCCACAGACCCTCCAGAGCATGCTTTTGAAAAGATTAGTCTTGATGTAAACATTTCCAGAGATGGTAAATCTGCCTTGGGCACCAATTGCTTGCTTGTGTGTCCCTGCAGTGCATATTACTCTGGGAATAACCAGCTTATTTGCATTACTCGTTCCTTAAAATCTGAAACACTATTCAGACTGTCACATAGAAGGACCACTGGACTGGGTAAAGGGTTTGTTCTTCATTTATTCAGAGCTTAAGCTCCCCAGTAATTATTTTTACCCTACAGCCCTTTTGTCCTCTCAAGTGGTCTCTCTGTACTAATCCTCATGTGGAAAAACCATCTTCCACAAAGCAGAAGGAGGATTTTTCACCCTTATTGCTCTTGCCTACGCTTTTTTATGGGATTGGCTAGTACTCCTTGAGTTGGTGGTCTCTGGAGATGCAAGGCAGCACAAACCGTCCTGGCTACAGTTGTAAGAAAGCTCTTCAACTCTTCGTCTCAGTCCCTTGAATTAAGAAGATAAGACCTTACCACAAGATGTCCCAAATGAGCACTATGTTAGAGCACTAGGGAGGGAAATGGGACCTTTGGATTTTACTCTTAGCATTGTTTGAGTGGGGCTGTAGGAAGAGAGCAGCATATCATTTTAGGTGTAAGAACCTTTTTGCCTTAGATCGTGCTTCCAAGGTTTAATTATTATTATTTAATGGTTCTGTTGTTTTCCTTTTCCTGCATATCTGTGCTTTTCTTAGGCTGATGCAAGCTGTTCTTGACCATGCGATTCCATACCTACATGTAAGAGAAGCATTTGGGCAGAAAATTGGCCACTTCCAGGTGAGGCAGAAAAGGAATTAGGCATTTTTGTCATCTTGCTTTTCTCTTTAAAAATGAGAAGACAAAGAGCTCTGTCATGGGAGAGCTTTGCATGGAGAAGGTTGCCTGGAGTTTGTGCTGGGGCTGCATGATGTAATGATGCGATGAGAAGGTGAAAGGATCTCTGGGCCTGTTTACCTGAGGCCACTGTTGGTGGGTGAGGGAGTGCGGCTGACATCTGGGTGTCTGTGAATCGGTAGAACCTCCGGCTCCCTCATATATGTCTGCTGAATCCATGTCTTCTCATTTGTCTAGTTTCTCTGAGATAGTTTGGGGAATGGGTGATCCCCAGTGCTCATGCAGAAAATAATCTTCCCCTCACTCATGCTAATGCCTCTCTTGTCTTCTGCAACGCGCAGCTCATGCAGGGCAAAATGGCCGATATGTACACACGGCTGATGGCATGTCGGCAGTATGTCTACAACGTGGCAAAGGCCTGTGACCAGGGCCATTTCAACGCAAAGGTGAGCTTGCTTCCACTTGTGTCTGCTGGGGAAATGCCTTTCCCTTTGGTCTCCAATCGTGAGCAGGGTGGAGGTTCTGTACTGGGGGTTAAAATGACTCGCTCGCAGCCCCAAGTGCTTCCCCCCCACCCCAAAGAGAAAGAAAGCCTTGTTCTACAAGGCAACAGATTTAGCAGCATCAGTAGGTGTTTATTGGAAGCCCAAACACAATATCCTGGCTATTGTAAGGGGCTGTAGCAGTCGTTCCGAGGTGTTGTCATCTCCACAACTGGCACTGTCACGACACCTCTATCAAAGGAGGGGACCGAGTGTTTAACAGTTGGAGCCCAGAGCCCTGCATCCCAAATCAAATCGCATCCATCTCCTGTGGGTATGATCTGTGTTCGTGAGAGACCGGCTCCCCTGCTGCACTCCTTTTTTTTTTTTTTTTCTTCTTTCTTTTTCTCTCTTCATGTGGCCTTTACAGACCTGACACAAGTGTTCTGTAGTGACAGAACGACTGCTGCAGCTTCTTGCTCGCTGGGGAATGAATCCTGTGCCTTTGTGATCAAGTATTTCCAGCTTGTTAGCAGATGTCTGTAGAGTAATGGAAAGGTCAGAGCAACACGGAGATTGGAGAAGGGCAGGTGACACCTTTGCTGACTCTGTCATCATTGTTACTTTCCCTTAGGACTGCGCTGGAGTGATCCTGTATTCAGCCGAATGTGCTACCCAGGTGGCTCTGGATGGGATTCAGTGTCTGGGTAAGTCACTGGCAGTGTTTGTCGCTTTGAGTGATTGCTGGAGAGAGCCAAGCACCGTGCTCTCTCCCATCCCACCCTCAGCCCCTGGAATCAGAGCAAAGAAATGACTTGTGACTTCTTCTTGGTTGCAGGTGGGAACGGTTACATCAACGACTACCCGATGGGGCGTTTCCTGCGTGACGCCAAGCTCTATGAGATAGGGGCAGGCACCAGTGAAGTGCGCAGACTTGTCATTGGCAGGGCCTTTAATGCCACTTTCAAGTAGCGTCCACCAGTGGAGAGGCAGCACCCTGACCACCACGAGGCCTTTGACCGTAGAGGCTGGAGCGCACAACCCCTCGTTCTTCCTGCTTGTGATTCTGGGATCGTCACTTGTGGACTCTGTTCTGCCTGCTCTGCGAACAGATGCTGCTGGACTGGGCGTTGACAGAATGAATCAGACCGTAGCATGGAAGGAAAAGTGTGGGTTTTTTTCTTTCTTGTGATCATCCTGATTCATCCTGTTCATGAGCCATCCTGATGCTCAGTGTTACAGAGCTGAGGTTCATCCAGAGGACACATCGCCATCGAAGCAGGCTGGTGAGCTGTATGCCTAGAACAAGAGGCAGCCATTGCTGAGCATGAAAAGTCAACCCCCCCAAAAAAAGGACAATGAGGGAACAATTTTGTTCTTTAAAAAAAAAAAAAAGTGTCATTAAATAGCTAGCATTTAGCATGGTACCACTGGAAGGTGAAATTTCCCATTGTGACCTTCCGATGGGATTAACAACTTCCCTTTTGGGAACCTGATGCCAACCACATCATGGGGGTGGCCGTCACAAACACTCAAGCATTGCTGATGCGCAAGCAGTGTTTAGGTGATGATTCCTAAAACCTCGTTAAAATAACACATCTGTTTCTTTGCATACTTCCTTTCCTATTCCTGCTGCTTCTCAAGCTATTTCCGTGCAGCCCCAGGTCTTTGCTGCCCTGATTGACTGCCTCCCGCTGTGTTATTCAGTCAGAGGTGTCACCATCCATCATTCTGGGAACAGTTGAAACGTCAGACCTGTATTGTGACATCCATGAATGAAGCAGGCAGGAGGAGGTTGACTTTTTGGGTTGGGGTTATTTGGGTTTTTTCCGAAGGTTGTTCTTTTGGCAAAAGCATGTACTCGCGCTCCACCTTTGGTTGGCTAGAGAAGTCAGAGTGAGCGCAGCAGTATTTGTGGGTGTTTTCAGTGCATATTATATACAGCAAATTGAAGTTTACCTAGCTTTATTAAAGAAAATTGCACAGTATACTGCCAGCCTTAAAGAGTGAATCACAAAGAAAAATGGGATGTTGTAAATATGACAGAACAATTAATTAAACAGTTGCCATGTAGGCAACCTACCAGCAGTTTTAACAAAAGATCTTAAAGCTTTGTGGGTTTTTTTGGTTGTAGCTGACATCTGCCTGTACTAGGTGACAGTAGACTAACGTAGAATTTTAAAATGCCTCAGACTGAAGAAAAATTCACTTTCCTGAATTGCCAGGTAGGTCACCAAGTGTTTATAAAAGTCAGTTACAAAACTTCACTGACAGCTAGAAAGAGCTTCTAAAGTCATGGTGGTAGTGCCTTCGTCCTAAACTTGGTGTTTATTCAGCTGCGGTGGGTGCCGTCACTCTGGGAGTGTCCCGGGGCTTCATTTTCAGCCTTGATCTCTGGATGGAGGTAGCAGAGGGTGGACAGAGGTGGCCTGACAAGAACATCTTGTTGAGCTGCACCTGAGAATGCTTTGGAAATGAGCTTTGAAGCACAAGTGAAGCACACTTCACATGTTGAAACACTAAGTGCATTGCTGTACATTAATGTAAGAATTTATGTGACCCGGCATTTATATTTTATCACAGAATGATTAGAGATGTCATCTTCTCCTGTACGTGCAAGTGCCAAAACCGCTGCAGTTGCTGCACCCCAGTCTAGTGTCCCGTGAAAGACCGAGGGCAGGAATTTTCAGATTCGCCCGAGCGCCTTGGGTAGCCGATTCCTGCTGTGCTGAGGAAGGGCAGCTGAGCAGCCCTAAACCCTGGAGCCCTCGTCCCTCCCAGCACGGCGGCTGCCGGTGTCCTGCCCCGCAGGCTGTGGCCCGGGCAGGTGTGCAGCGAGCGGTGCTGCAGGCTGTGCTGCGGAGCCCCTTGCCTCTCTGTGGTGGCTGCAGGTTCTGTGTCCCAGTAAAACAGCGAATCTAACTGGAGAGGTGGTGGGAGCACTTGCGGGGGTGGTGAGAAGCACAGGCACAGCGTCTCCACCACGTATCGGCAACTCATGTCTTACCTGTATGTTCTTCAGCTCTTTAATACGGGAATGAATCACTGCAATTTTCCTTGAGGACTCTCAAAAGAACATAGGAGTGAATCACTGTGTTACGACCTGTCTCTGGCCAGAGGAGCTTCTCTAATGAGCGTTAGAGCCGTGTCAGGATGTTGCGAGATTCACATTGTGTAAAAATAGGTTTTCTAAGCTGGGAAGGACCCACAGATTTTTAAACCTGTCCTGTAATATTGGAGAGGTCTAATTTTTCATACACAATAAATAATGCCTTCACTGCCTAGGCTGATCAGCACCTCAGAGTTAAAGGTAAAATGAATCGATGTCTCACGCCCCGTGGGCCAGGCCGGAGGGAGAGATGCATAAATCTTAAGCGGGGTTGTGTTAATCAAATCTCGCTTCCAGAGCAGCGCTGCACGGGCCGCCTTGGGAAGAGGCCGGCTGAGCAGGCTTCACGGTGGCGTAAAAAGAAGGGCTGGGGAGGGCTCTTCAGGGCATAAGGGTTTTAATCTCTGTGTGATACTAATAAATAAGCTTTTGCTGGGTGGCCGGTGTCCCTGGGGGCTGTTTCCCAGCAGACCGCCGGTGCAGACCTTGTCTGGTGCCCACTGCAGTGCATCTGGGCTGGCAGCAGCAATGGGCACAGCCTTGCTTTCCCTTCTCCCTCCCTCTTTCTTACCAACCACAGCTTTTTCCCCTAACTCTCATTTGTTGAAAAAAATATATTTATAGTGGTACACCTGGGCTGTGCCTCAGGCCTCCTCTGGAGAGCAGCAGAGCTAATAGGGAGAACAGGCACGGGCGCTGTGCCTCCGGACAGGATCGTACCGGTGCCCGCTCTGAATTGCGATGGCAGTCGTCCCAGCCTGACAGGCCTTTGGCCGATGGCGGGGTTGGATGTGCTGCGCCTTCCCTGCTTTTCAAGATACTCGCCCTGTTTGCAGCTGGCTGGCTACTAAGCAGAGAAAGCACGGAGAGCGGAGGGAATTACTCATGAAGGTAAACACAGAGTTTATTTTAGCAGTGTGTATAAAATGTGGGGATTTTGAACGAGGCAGGTCTTTTTGACTAAGGAAGCGTCTCGTAGCTTATTGGGAATCCACGAATGCTGCCTGTCCTGGGAAAGGCAGGACTGAGAACCCGCAGCACCGCCAGCCGAACGAGCGCTGCGGTACTCCCAGAGATGTTTCGGATGTGTAAAGTATCTGTCCTGTAGCGGCTGGGTAGGTTCCACAGGTGAGCAGTTTACTGATTTCTTGAAAGAAGAAAAACCACGCTGGGTTCCCATGCTGAAGCTGCTGCCTCCTGGGGCATCCAGCTCAGGTGATTTATTTCTCGCTATGTGTGGTCAGAGCTGCTCTGCTGCTTGTTCCCTACAGTTGGACACGTGATGGAAGAACAGCCTGAGCATAACGTCCTGAAGGTAGCAAAGCTCTAAGCTCTGGCTCAGTTTGATCTCTTACAGGTGAATTTTGTAGCTGAAGGCTGCTGAGAAACGGCTTGGCTTGGACCTGAGGATGTGCTAATCTCAGGATCTCAGTCGGCTGCAGCTGCTGCGGCGGGGCAGGCGTGCGAGGCCAAGGCTTTCACAAGGGAGAGCGGGTTCTTGAACTGTGCTGAGCCCTGGAAGGGCAGGGGGCCTGGGTCGCGCCCTCCTGCCCAGCGTTCCTGCCACCGACGCTGCAGCCCCGCTCTCGTCGAGCTCCTCAGCTCTGCAACCCAGCTGCGATGGGCGCTGACAGCATCTGCACGAGGAAGCTCGTTCTGTGTCTGTAATCGATGCCCCTTTGCTCCGCGAGTCCTCTCTGGAGCTGCCGGCAGGCAAAGCCAGCTTGTCGTGGAAAAGCTGGGCTTGTGCTGAGCTACAACGCTGCCAGAACAGGTACCGAAACGTATTTGATGCAGAAACTCATGTCAAAAGGAAAGTGGAAGATGTAGTGGAGAAGACAGGCCGTGACATCTCGGGTGTCCTGCCTCGTGCTTCTCGGGGCAGATAGGACCATGGCTTCGCCAAGCCGTGTCCAAAACTGGAGCTTAAACAGAGGCCCGCGTTCGTGGGCATGCCCACGGCGTCAGGGCAGTGTTTGCTTTACAAACACGCCAAGGGCATTTGTTTTATAGCGTGTCTGCAAGGTAAAAACTGCTGTGGAGGGGTTTGGCTGCAGCGAGGCCGGCTGTGCTTTATATCAGAGACTGTTTGCAAAGGGAGCTACAGCTACGGGGTGGGGCTGAACCGTGGTGAAGCAAATCGCATCGAGTCCGGCAAGGTCAAACCACGCCGAGCTGATCAGGATGTGGGAGAGGGACCCGTGTTTGCACGGCATCCCGGGCAGGGCAGTCGTTGTCCCCGCTTCTCAGCAGGGACCTGTGTGGCTCGGTTTCCCCCCAAAAAACACCTCCTGAGTCCCGCAGGCGCCTGCTGGGGCTGCCAGGTGGGGTTCCCAGTCCGCCGCGTTGCTGGAGGAGCACCTGCTGGCTCCCCGCAGAGCCCCTGCGCCCCCCGCTCCGTCCCCACCGCCTGCCCCCGGGAAGGAGGAACCATCGCCCGCTCGCGCCTATGCCTGTGTGCGGCAGAGGATGCGGTTTCTCGCCTGTGGGGCTGGTCCACGAGGGGAAGGGAGGCTCTGGTAACCTGTGGGGAGGATGATGTTTCCCTCCTGGGCCCGGCTTTGCTGCGCAATTTCAGTACAGGGTGACACATAATGAAAGTGTCATTGAGTCTTGTTTTCACTGCACGGAGATGTGGTGAGGCCAAGCCCTGTGATGGTGCCCGAGCATCGTGCAGCGCCTCGCTCTGTCCCTGCTTGCGAGCATCCCTCCTGCCCCTGCCTCCCTCGTGCAGCCCTGTGCAATGCGGCATTCAGCAGCTCTGCTTGTTTGGGCTCTCGCTTGCCCTGCAGCCCTCCCCGGGGCTCCTGGCAGAGCTCGCTGCGGTTAAACGTCACTGACGGAGCAGAGCCCTGCTGCTGTGTCACCTCCGTGTTTCCCACATGTGGGTGAGCTGGTTTCTTTGCCAGGGTGGGGATGAGAGCCCGTGCAGCCGCGTGCTCTTACTGCCATGGATGCAGGCAGAGAGGGCACGATCCCCTACGTCCTGCCTGCGCCGGCAGCCGCTCGGCCGGGGCCGTTGCAGGCAGCTGCCAAGGGGGGAGCGGATCCTCCTGCACAGCTGTGCTGGGCCACGCTCCCCCTTGCAGCGAGGCACCCGCTCTTCCCGAGCCGTGGCCGGGCAGGAAGATTAGAAAGAGATTTCTTTTCAATATATAAAAGAATTCACAACTGTGAAGGGGAGACAAAAACATTCTTGAGCCGAGGGGACAATATTGTGCGAAGGGGGAGCGGGGATTACTGTAGCGGAGCCCAGGGTCGCACCGCTTGCACCTGCTGTTTGCTGAAAGGCTGATGCTGAGCAACAAGCAGCTGATGCGGAGGCCCAGTTGTCAGCCTGAATGGGGGGAAAAAAAGGCTCTGATCAGTGCACTCGCCAAAGGAAATGGCAGGCATCCCGTCCGCCGGGCTGGAGGAGGGAGCGCTGGCGGCGGGGGGAGAGGAGCTGGCTCCCCCCCGGCACGTGGAGGTCTGGGCAGCCCCGGAGGCGAGGGTCCCGCTGGGGATTCGTCATCTCAAAGGGATCCAGGAGAAACGGGGCGATCCTGAACCCCCGAAGAGGATGAGCTCTCCCCAAGCCATCCTGCTCGCTCCAGCCCCGTGCTGCCACGGTGAGCGGCCTGGGTGGGACGCGTACCCCCCAAACCAAGCCTCTGGGGCAGGGCTGCTGCAGGACACCCTGCCCTTCGCCACCGCCGTCTCCCGGGCAGGAGGATCTTGCTGCTCCCGGTCGCACGTGGTGCGTCAGCCCTCTCTGGTAGGGACAGCGACAGTCGGACAGATGTGCCCTGCGGCATGAGGACCAGAGAGTGGCACTTGTTTCACTCGGCACTGTCACCCAGGGGTGCCTCGGTGCGAGCCCAAATCTCTCTGGGCTGTTGGATGAGCACCGAGACACCCCGCTCAGCACCTACCCCATCGGAGCATCGCCTTTGTCCGAGCAAATCTCGCATGCAGCAGGGCAGAGAGGGAAGATGGAGTTTCTGGAGGGCGTTTCAGTGGACTGACGGGCTCCGCACAAGCGCGGCTCCCTCCTGCGCGGGGATGTCTGGTGTCAGAGCTGGGACAGCCTGGACGGGAGATTTTCCAGCCCTCTGCAGAGCTGGCTGCAGCTGCCGCCCTTGACAGAGGCGGGAGCATCTTTCCGCAGCTGCTAAAGGGATGAAA
The DNA here is from genome assembly GCF_047370975.1 of Nipponia nippon. Lineage (NCBI taxonomy): Eukaryota > Metazoa > Chordata > Aves > Pelecaniformes > Threskiornithidae > Nipponia > Nipponia nippon. The sequence continues at coordinate 984,119 of NW_028262291.1, read as the reverse complement.
ATAACTCGTGTGCCCCGGGTGTCTGCAGGGCGAGGGGGATCGTACTGGACCGATGCTCTCCCCGTCAGCCAGCCATCCCCTGCAGCGGCTGTGCTGGGGCATTAGGAAACGCACAGCCTGTGTCCTCTCCTTGCCTTGCTGCAGAGCAAGGAGCTTCGCCAAGGTGAGAACGAACCCATCATCAGTCTGAAGAAGCTTGAGACCCCCAGGAAAGGAGAAAGCAGCAGCTGGCTGGTGAGTCCAACCTAGAGAAGAAGAGCCAAGGGTCATTTTTTCAGCCCAGCGGGGTCCCTGTGTGATTCAGCACCGAGGTGCTCATGCCAGCACGAGAGGTGGCTGTGCCCAGGGGCTGGCCTGTCCCTGTCCCTGCCGCCGGGACCCACTCAGGAAACCCGCGGGGACGATGTCTCTTGCTGCATCCCTTCCTTGGGCACAGCCAAAGCTCGCGGCAGTGGCCGGGGAGGTTTAAAGCCAAAAACCCACCTGGGGCAAACCTAACCGGGCAGTTGCTCCCCTCTGTGCCACACAGGGCTCTGTGCTTTGGCTGCCAAGCCTCGGGAGGCTGTTTGTAGCACGGGCTGTCTGTCTGGCCGCCCTGGTGGTATTTCTGTCCTTAACGGCTGCACGGGCGATGAGGCAGCTCTCACCAACGCTGCAGGAACAGCCTTCATGCAGCTCCTCTGGGGCCTGCTTCGCCAAGGTGCTGGCGTCATGCTGCTGGCTGAACGCGCTTGCCCGGGCCTGGTTTTCCCAAGAGCCAGCGTTTCCAACACAGCTTTGCAACAAGCTGCCCGATGGGACTGGCGAGGGCTTGAGAAACTGCAGGTGAGCTTGCAAACCTGCAAGAAATACAGCCCGTGGGGTCGGATCCTGCCCTGCTGGCTATGTGCAGCCGGGGCACAGGGCATCTCGGCGGGCTCCAGCACCCCCTGGCTCGCGAAACAGCTTTGGGGTGGCTGCCCGCAGCTTTGGGGCGGCTGTTTGCAACAGGCAGAAAGTGGAGCAGCCCCGAGGCTGCTCTGCTTTGTGCAACCACCCACAGCAGCCCCCATCTGCCTGTGCAAGGCCCGGGGACGTGCAGAGGTTGCCCTGTCACCTTTGGATGCTCTGAACTATACTGTTGGGATGGGGAGATGGTAGGTACGTGCAAAGGGGATGACGATAGGGTTCTGCAGCTTTGCAAACGGGGGGATCAGACCCAAACCCCACGCACCCCTGACCAGCTGCCGACCTGTCAAACAGCCTCCAAGCGCCTCGGAGGGGGCGATGCCGCCCACACCCAGCAGGAGAGGGGAAAACGGGAGCTTGCTCCTGTGCAGCCGTCCCTGTGCAACACTGCCTGGATGGCAGAGGAGAGAAATGGCCTTTTGCTGACTCTTGCAAGCACAACCTGTTAAAATGCCCGGGACTGGTGCTGAGAGGGGCACAGCCCCACGACCGCGGTTCTCCACCCCCAGCCCTCCAGGCTCAGCCCAAGTCCCCCGGGCTGGGGCAGCGCAGCAGCACCCCAGCCTTGCAGCAGAGCCCAAAGCGCCGTTAACGAGGAAGCGTGGCAGCGGCGCTCCTCCTGTTTGATTTTGCAGGTCCTGCCCCTCTGGCTGCGGTTCCTTTCCGGACCCATGAGAACAAGAGAGAAAAAACCGGCTCATGAAGCAGCGCGATGCTGAGCCGGGTCCTGCTGCCAGGGGCGCAGCCCGTCTGGGGACCGTCACCAGCACCACCACCCCTCTGTATGGCCGAAGAGGTGGGTCAGGCTTGGGCTGCCTCTGCCCCAAGCCCTCTTCCGATCTTCCTGGCATCGGTGTAACACCAGGGCGATCCCGGCAATATTCACGCGGGTGTAATTTGGACCAAGCCCCCAGATCCAAGCAGGGCTGCTCGCAGAGCGAGGTTGAGCTCAGCCCCGAGCCAGCAGCGCTGCCTGGCTCTGCACGTGCAAAACGAATGAGTGCACCCACTTAGTTCTGTCATTTATTAACGCTGAGCAGAGGCAGGTCTCATCCAGATGCTTTCCAAGCCTGTGCATAGGGAAATCCTGCTGTGAGACCACTGAGCTATCACCTGTGTTTCAGGGAGTCCCAGAGCCCATTAATAGCAAGATTTTGCAAAGCATCGCCCTGGGAAGCATCCCTAATCCCTGTCCTTGCACATGTGACGCCAGGACAGACGGACCTTTGCCCTGGCCTTGTGCAGTCTCTGCCTCCCCCACATCAGGACAGTTGGAGTCTGTCTTTAAACTATTGTAAGGGGAGAGGTTTGAGAGGCAAACCCGGACCCAAAGGTGAATCTGGAGCCTATTTCTAGAGATAAAAGGGCGTTAAGGGCACTTTCTCTCCTGGATCTTTACGGGGACCATCTCCCGCGCCCCGTGCTGGCGCAGTCACGGCTTGCTCGCTCTCGTGGCCCCGCTGAGACGCGATGCTGATCCCTCCGCAGGGATGGCCGTGCCCGTGGGAGCCGCCGGTATCCGCCTGGGGCTCGGTACCGCTTTCTCCCCCGCAGAGGCGGCTGCTGCCGCAGCACACAGAGGCACCCGCCCTCCTTGATGCTGACTCAGCACAATTTGGAAAACCAGCTATCACCAGCAGCAGAGAGGTCTCCCTGCAGCTTTCCACCCGGCTGCTTTTGTTATTAGAAAACCCCTTTATCTCCATACGTCTGTTTTCTTCATTGCAGCATCACTCAGAAGCCATAGGCAGGGTCAAGCCCTTTTTGCCCAGCGTCCTTCTACGCACATCAAAACCCCAGCGCCCACGAACGCCCTGAACCTGCTGCCGGCAGCGCATCGGGTCCCTCCTCCTCCGTCCCCCATCCCAGCCCCAGGTTCAGGCTGGAGGTGAACGTCCCCAGAGGCCGGGACGGGCGTTTGAGCGATCGCCAGTGTAGGAATCCTTCGTCTGCTTTGCTTTATTTGAGTTTGCTCCCCGAGACAGGGGTGCAATGGAGGGAGGTTTTGCTACGCTGCAGGTCTCATTGCCAACAAGCTGTAAGCAGGCAGAGACAAGATGATGGTTAAAAAGCTGATGCGCTACAGCAGAGCTTGTTACAGAGCTGCAAAAAAGCTGTTTTCTGTCAAGTGCAAAAAATGCCAGGAGTTCAGCCAGACCCCAGCCCTGGGCCGTTATTCGCAAGGGCAGGGCTGGCATCGAGCCCCCAAAACGGGGGCTGCTTGGGGGGGCACGGGGCAGGACAGGCCCTGGCGCCCAGGACCGCAGCACCCGTCAGGGAGAGAGGACTCATGGACCAGCGAGCTCGTGGGGTCTGAGGGAATGCTTAACTCCATGGTGGCCACGGGCTTGCCAAGCTTAACCCTGCCAGGTAAACGCCTTACCCATCGGAAGGGACTGAGCTGTGCCAAAAGGTTAAGGAACTTGCCCAGGGTCATCACGGCTGTCTGTAGCTGAGCAGAGCCAAAAATCCTGTGGGCTTCCAAGTCACAGTCGTTTTTTACTCATCCTCAGGGTGAAAAAAAGCAGGTTGGTGCTGCTGGGTCTGGATTTGGGGTCCAGCCATCGATTCTTCTTATGCCTTTCTCTGTGAAATTAAAAAGCTCTTTAATGCTTAATATATTCTCCTCTGCAGGTACTTCCACACGGCAATCAGCTCCCCTCCCGCCGCGCCAGCAGATAACCCAAACAGGTTGATCTCCGTAAGCATCTCACGACGGAGCTTTTTCTCCAGCACCAAATCATTCCTGTCCCTTCCCGCTGCAGCTCCCCGCTGCCCTGAGATCCCTTCCTAGCTCCGGCTCCCAAAGCACAGGCTGCAAGGTCAGTCCTGGACCGCTGCGGGCAGACCAAGACCGAAGTCAGCCTCATTGTCTTCTCCCCGCCTGACGATCGAGGGGGGGTAACGAGGCAGAAAACCTGCAGAGCTGCCGAAAAAAAAGGCTGAGCAGGGATTGCACGCAGGCAAGTCATTGCTGTCATTAGACCAGTGTCTTTAATTGCTGCATCTCTTATTCTGCCTGTGCCCAAAGAGCTAATCCCAGGTGATTACAATGGACAATGTCATTTAAATCAATTATCTCTCCATTCAGAGCCATCCAGCCTCTCCTTCCTTCACTGTACGTCCATGAGCCCCATAATTTATTCATCTTAGGCTGCACTTAAACATCTGCTCTGGTGCCATTTGAGTTTGGCAGAGCATTAGCTTTAAAATTTTATGAAACATAGTGCAGGTGGCAAAATCAGAAATTAAGGATTATAATCGCAGCAAAGAAGGGCTGGTGAGCAGGACTCGGCCACGCTCCTCCCCAGAGGGACGCGAGGAAAGCTCCTGGGGGTTCAGTACCCCTCAGGTGTGCAAATCGCATCTCTTTCCCCATTTTCCCATTTCTGAACGACAGGTCAGGGGGATCTTTTACATCCTCGCCGCACCCGGGAGCGCTGCACTTGCGTGCATGCTTAAAGCAGCAAGGAGAGCATCTTGTGCTCGCTGGTCCTCCGGGTTTTGTTGCTTTGTCACTGCTGCAGCAGAACTCTTCTGGCAAGGGGATTATTTTTGGCAGGCGAGCTGCCTGGGAAGAAGACACCTTTTTCTTTTTCCTCACCAAAATGGGACTAGCAGCCTTTCAATTAAGTACTCCATAGCAGCCGTACTAATGGGAAGAAGGACACCAGGCTGGAACCGTGTCATGGTCGCATCTCTAGCCCTGAACGTAGGGATGTGCTGCTGGAGCGACGCTGGGTACAAACCTCCCCGCATGCAGGGAAAGCCCCATCTCCTCCAGCACCACGTCACCCTTTTTCCCCATGAGTGCTTCCACCCCATCAAAAAATAACAATAAAGCTGGAAGCCTAGGTTGGCACCGTCTCCCCTGGCCCTCCCCGGCCGATCGGGCCCTCCCCGCCCGCGGGGGGGAGCTGGGGGCAGCGAAACCTGCTCGCCCTCGTCTCTGACCACATCAGAGGCCGTCTCGGGGGAGACACCAGCTCAGTGCTTTGAAGCTGCCTTCTCAGGTAGGAAACCTTACCGGCTTTCCAGGCGAAAGGAAAGCTATTGCTGCAGAGAAGAGTCTGCTTGAAGGGAAAGGTCCTGAGCATCCCTCTTGGGCTGCGGTGGATAGAGAAGGCGTTTTCCTATTCCTTCCCTTACCCCAGTTTTCCTCTCCTTAGTTTAAGCAAGCCTAAGCTCACCAGCTTGCTTACAGGTTGTGAAGGAAAATACTAAACAAGCACCAAACCTGTGTCTGAATCCTGCGGGAGCTTCTTCATTTTTCTTCCCAGGTGCCTTAAATTGCCGGTGATTCCCCGGGGCAAGGAGGGCGGCTCGGGGGGCGCTGGTGGCGCCTGCCCGGGTGCCCCTCGGGTTCCCCCCGGACAGACCTGCAGCCCGGCCGGCTGGGGAGACGTTGCCTGCCGGGACCGGTGTGCTGCGGCGTGCCCCACGTTTGGGATGCTCTTGCTTGGCCAAAAGGTAAGGAGGTCTGACACGGTCCACGGCTAATGGTTTTCTCTTGAAATAGCAGAAAATTGGAGATCTACCTGTGTCCCCCAACTCCTGCTTTCACCACAGAGCTACAACCCTCTTTAAAACACATCTATTATACACAGTGGTTCCCTGTGTTTATAGCTAATGAATGGAGCTTTGGAAAGAAAATATTTGCTTTAGCAATTCCTCTTTCATCCATTAACCCCACTCTCCGTGGCCAGCGCGTAGCTGGGCTGGAGGGAGAGGGGAGGGCAGGGGGTCTCGCCAGGGGAAGGGGAGGTTGAGGGGGATTTAGTGCTCTGCACGCCGTGCCTCTGGGCCTGGTGCCATCGACGCCGAAGGGCTCGAGGATCCAGCGGTTTCTGAGCCGTCTGTCATCCCGACCCACGGTGGAGGAGAGGAGGAGGGCAGATCGACTCCTGCTCCTCTTCCCAAACGTAAAGAGGAAGACCAAGGGGATTATAAAGCGCTCGGCTGTTCTTTGATGCCTGGAAAGCTTCTGGAGTATGGGGTTTTGTAAATCTATTTAAGCACCTGGAAGATAACAAGGTGATAAAAAGCAGCCAGCGTGGGTTTTTCAAGAGGAGATCACATCAAACCTCTCTAATTTCCTGCTTTGATGAAGAAAGTGGCCGAGTGGATGAGGAAGAAGCCGCAAACGGGACAAATTCTGACCTGGGGAAGGCTTTAGACCTGGTCCCGCGTGACGTTTGGGGAAGGAAATAAGGCTGTTTGGGCTGGACGCGGTCCCCGCCATGCAGCACGGCTCGTTGAGCAAACCTTGCAGCAGCCAGGCCGGACAGTTTTTTAAAGGTTTTTTGTCTTTTTCTTTCTGGTGCTCATTCAAAAGTTGTCGCCGTGTATTTCTGCCCCCGCCGGCTTGCAGCAGTGGGCTGCCTGGGGCCGAGAGCATCCCTGCGCCCCAGGCCTGGCATTCCCAAGGGTCTGGGGCCTCGGTTTTGTTGGGGTTTTCAAGAAAGCAAACAGGAGCGGGGAAAGGGAAAAGGGGCCGATCTGTGCTGTGTTTCAGGGGGCTCCCACGGAGCCCTGCAGCAAGACAGGAACCCAGAGATGCACAGGCACAGCTCACGACGCACCGGTGGGCTGCTGCACCGGCTGTGCCCTGCAGAAACCCCGCGAGCACCAATTATTTAGCAAAACCAAGCATTTCTTTAAGTGTCTGCCATCGTCTATCATTCAGCTGTCGTTATTCTCCTGGTGTGAAAAGCTCCGCTCACCTGCGCCGGGAGCAGCAGCAGCTCCAGGGGCGCGAGGAGGCAGCGGGGTCCGGGCGAGCCCATCCAGCCCGCGCTGAACCCCCCCGTCAGCACCTACAAGCACCAGGGAGACCCGGAGAGATGGGCGAAATTCTCTGACTGCCAGGACCAATAACCTGGGGTATAACGCATTTCCAAACTCAGGAGAAAGTTTATAGCACAGACACAGAAGTGACTTTCTTTGCTTGTCACTTCATTACTTTTAATCAGTCTTATCTCCCCAGGTTTGAACAAGTCCACCGGCAGGACCCGCTTCGTTGCCCATTTTAGCTTTGAAAATTCATCTGGCTCTGAATTTTACACCATAAGCGACACCTTTTAGCAACTTTTCCTCCAATGAACTTGGAAAGATGCTTTTACGGGATGGGGGCTGGCCGAGAGCCGCAGCAGCATCCCGAGCAGGTCGGTGCCCCCGTTCCCCCGGTTTTCGGGGATGCGGCAGGTCTGGCAGCAATCGCTGACCCCCGTAATGAAACGAAGGAGGATTTATCAGTGTTCCTGCTCTCAGGTGGAGTTTGTGCGTCCTGCCTGGGGAGAGGTTACCCCACCAGCCCCTCGCACCCAAACGCATCCTCAGCCTCCCCAGGTCCTGCTGAAGCACAGGCGCAGGCTCAGGTCTGCAGGGAGACCCGGGGTTGAGTCCCCGCGCCAGAAGCCTGTGTTGGGGTGTCAGCGGTGGGTGAGGAGCTGGGGACCGCGGGATGGGAGCTGGACTGGGAGGAGTGGGGAGGACTGCAAACGGGGCCAATCCAGCAGGAGAATCGAGGGATCTGAGGACCCCAACGTGCCGATCTTGGTGCCTTCAGATACCTCCAGCTGAGCCAGGCTTGCTCAGGCCCTCATTTACAATTCAGAAGACGAGTCCCCTGCGAGTCCGGCGCCGTCGCTTTGATTGAGTGGTTCGTAACTTCCCTGGCTAATTGTCAAAGCGCAGCATTCGATCCAGGGCAGCCTTCCCGTCGGAAAGCGTCCTCTCCTACCTGCGCTGGCAGGAGAGCGGCACAGCTGAAGGGGGGACACTGCATCATTCCCATAGCAACAGCCCGGGAGGCTGCAGGAGAATTATGACTTTGTTCCCTGTTCTGGCACAAGGAGAAGCCGGGCTTTACGGGATTAGGCAGATCCCAGCTCAAACATCCAGGGCAACACTGGAGGGAATAATGAATGGTAATGGCAGAATAAATGGCTTTTGATATAAGGCTCTGTCCAAATAGTGCTAACAACCCACCTTGTTCAAACTTGGTCGATGCCGACATGGTTTCCATGCCAAGTATGAACCCTTTGGGGCTTTTGAGCTTGTCAAACTGGGAGTCCACGCAAACCATCATTTGGCACAGCTTTCTGAAAGCGATTCCTGACCGCTCCGGTCAAGACAATTGCACTAACCTGCACGATCCAACCCAAAACGTTTTGCTCACCATGAGCGCTGATGCAAGGACCGTTTTGCTCCAAACAGAGGATTCGTGATGAGATTGCAAGGTCGGTCTTCTCCAACGCCATCACCCCACTGGAGTGCAGCGGCAGAGTCTCCGCCGGCGCCTGGGCTGCCCATGCCAGCCCTTCCCGATGGCCAAACCCCAGCACCAGGTACCGTGGCCGGGTGGTCCCTGCCGAGCAGGCAGCGCAAACCACAGCGCTGAACTGGTGATGGAGGAGGCAGCAAAAAGCAACTCGGGACTGAGAAGCACAGGTGACCCTCCGATTCCTCTGGTGTGAGTGCCAGGCTGGGGCAGAAGCAAGGCTATGCCACCACGCACGCTTCATAGATACTTCGGAGGAATAAATAGGCCATCAAATTTGAGGCCAAGAGCGATCGTTATCATCGGTATCGCCCTGATGAGAGACTTTTTCCCACAGACTCTGGCACTAAGTCCATGTCTGATGGCTGAACTCACATCTTATCTTGGTATCAAGGCTTCTCACCCGGGGGACTGAACCCCCTCTTTAGATTAATTTTGTTGATAAGTAATCACCCTGACTGCTGAGGGCTTGCCTGCACCGTCCCAGAGTCAGCTCCACTTGCCAGCCTGGAGTTCAACAAAAATTTGCCTTAACGAGTTAAAGTTCCCTTTGCTCTGGGTACATTTGTATCTCAGAAAAGCAGAAATCTTCACACCGCGGGAATACTTTTGACTGGTGGAGTACAAGCCCTCACGTGAGTATCTAACGAGGGTACTGGGGTTAATAACTACTTTGGCAAGGGCTATAGCAGCCAGGATGCCGGTTTAAGCCTCCTGCCAACCCACGTCCTCCTCTGCAGCAGCACCCCCATCCCTCCGCACCCCCATCCCGCAGGGAATGCTGCCGTCGGACCGCTGGGCAGGACCTCAGCATCGACGGCTGTAGCGGCTCTGCCGGCTTCCCGGTTTTTGGGGGAACTGCTCTTCCTCCCCTGCCGTGGCGTCTCCACGCTGGGATTGCTCCGTGCTCGCCGATCCCTTCCCCTGCCAGCCCGTGTCCCTCGCGCTGCCGGCGGGTAACACCTCCGTGACACCCGTGCCGATGCTTCCCTGGAAAATGTCATGCACTTGTAACGAGCTGAGAAAATCAGCTCAGCTCATCCCTCCCGCTTCTTCCCGCAAAGCAAACCAGCCCCGTTTCCCCCCGAGTTCCCACTGTCTCCCCAGGAAAGCCCTTTTTGTGCAGCTGTGCCGCGTTAGCATCTCGTGCAGCCCTCGCGACGGCTCGCCCAGCCTTTATTGCAGCCGCTGGTGCGTTTCCTCGGGTTATTCGCAGGGAGCTGAGCGCTGCCTGTGGTTTCTTCAAAGCCCAACGCATTTCCCAAGGAAAAGGCGGCCGGTGAATGAGCAGCTCCCCGGCTTCCCTGTTTACAGCTTGCTGACCCTGCCAAGGTATTTAGTGACGTTTGCTGCTCAGCGCCATCACAGGGGACCAACCTGGGCTGAAAAAAGCAAAGGAAAGGCAAAAGTGACCAGGGAGCAGAGCCACGGCGTGAAACTCCCCCTGGCCATCAGCCTTGGGCTGGCGGGGAGACGGGACCTGGCTTTGGGGCTCTCCTGAGCAGAGAAACCTTGGCCCTGCCTCCCTCTACGGACGCCTCGGGCCCAGGCAGTAAAGCTGCAATGGTTTTACTTTTCCCGCAGGAGCTGACGGCTCAAACCCGATCCCGATGCTGACGTGAGTTTCGCAGCCTTGGAAGAAATGCTGGATTGTCCCTTCCTCTTTTTTCTTCTTCTTTCTCCCTCTGATTGTAATAGAATAGCAGTAAGGAAAGACGTGGGAAGGGAAGGTAAAGAGCAGGCTGGTGCCTTTCCAAAGGACACCCGCCTCACGCTGGGTGCTCGCCCTGCCGGACGCATCGGCACGGGGCATGTGGCCACAGGCTGGAAATTACAGTCCCTGGGTTTAAACCAAAAGAAAGGCTCCAAAAGCATCCTTTCAGATCTGAAAGAAACGCTGGAATACCGCGCTTCTGGGATCTTTGGCGAGCCTTGCGTTTCCCTTTTCCCTTTCTGCAGACACAGGCTGGCTCCACCATCCCTCAAGGACGGCACGCAAGCGGGACTGGTGGGACGCCCCGACGCCTCTGCGAGCCCCCAGAGGGCTGGGATTTCCCAGACGCCTCCGGCCCTGCAGTTTGTCCCAGCTGGGGTTGCCTGTGTCAGCCCATCTCCTCCGGCGCGGGGCGAGGGCGCAGCTGCCGCAGACGCGCGGGCAGGGAGCTGGGCACCGGCACCTCCAACCGAACCCCCAGCCCCTGTGGGCTCGGCAGAGTTTTATTCTTGCCTACCGCTATGCCAAGACTGGGTCTTCTCGGGAACGAAGAGCACGGGGCAGGACATCTCCACGGGTGCCCATAGAAACACACAGCCCCTCGGCTTTCCACGTTCCCCGTTTTTCCTTCTTCTTCCATGTTCGCCTCTCCCCGCTCCCTTTTCCTCTCCCACTCCTGCCCCCACTCCAATCCTTCTCTCTTGCCACTTTTCTCAGATAAAGCTCCTTCCCCTCCCTTTTACCTTTCCCCCTCTCTCTTCTCTTGCCGTTTCAGGCCATGCTCATCCCCTGCCCTCCCCTCTCTCGGCCCCTCGGGGTGCGGGGCGGCTGCCGCTGCCCACCCGGGACGCATCGCTGCCCCAGCTCATCGCACGTGTCCTCTGGATCCGCCGCCAACACCAACCGAGCCGACTCTGCGTGGCACCACGGCAGCCCCAAATCCCCCCGCGCTGCCCAATTTACTGCCCTCAGGAGCCACCCTCCCCGGGCAAATCTGCCTATGCTCCCGACTCTCCCTTTCTGAGTATTTGTTGATTTAAGCCAGCCCCTCAGGGATTCAGTTTCTGTGCAGGATGCAAGGATTTAGCCACACACCCGATGTTAATGCTAATAGGATTTGTACAGCTAAACTCCAAGCCTCCCTGTAAAACTTACTGCCCCGTTGTTACCTTAACTCTTCTGCTGCTCGCCAGGTACCGGAGCCACAGCCACCGAAGCAGGGTGCAGCAGGGGGCTGCAGATGTTCCCCAGCAGCCATAGGAGCTTCAAAACGCAGGTGCCGAGCCCTAATTCATCCCTGCGACCCAAGGGGTTAACCAGAGGTCAGTAGCTGATGTGCGTACGTGTGTTTTCCCCCGCCACCGAGTTGGTTTTGTCTTGATGAGGCTTTCAGGGCTTTCTCTGGTGTCTCCCCCAACAGCCCAGGGAGGTGATGCTCCTTCCTCCCGCTGCTCTGAGGCTCTGACAATAAGGCTCAAGCTACTGAAAATAAGGCAAGTAAAAAACCACCCTCAGGGCAGAAAACATCGCTGGGCAGACCTCATGGTGCTGGGCACCTTTGGGAGCTCGGGGACAAGAGGAGAATAAAGCATCTGGGAATGGCCTTTTTTTTTCACATTAAAGAAAAATAACTAAATGAGCAAATCGTTACAACGCCGAACCGAGCCTTTCAGGTTTGGAGACTCCACGGGTGCTGTGGGGTTTCCAACAAGTCCGCAGTGGGTGTCCACCTCGCTGCCAGCCCGAGCAGACGGGGGGGGGTGGTTCCAGGAGCTCACTGCCTGTGAGCTCTGTCGGGAAAAGCAGTGGGACCCTGCGGTTACAGCCGGGAAAACCCACCCGAGACCCCTGCCGGAGATGGGCCCCCGAAGCCGCTGGGTGCTGATGGGCACCGAGGTGGGAAACCCTACCGATGTGGCTGTCCCCCCTCAAAGCCAAGCCTGCGGTTGCCAACTGGAGGCATCTGCTTTTAAGTCTTGGCTCATCTTCCCTAGACCCGGCCCAAAGATGTACCCGGGAGTGTTCCACTCTGGGGGAAAAAAAAAAGAAATGGGGAAGATTTTTAGAATAGACACTTCTTTCAGCGGGTATGGTGGGGTAACAGCACCCCCCCTCCCCGGGAGGGAGCGCAGCCGCCGCTGCCCCGCGGCCGCTCCCGGCCCCGCTCCCATCCCGGCCCCGCTCCGGCCCCGCTCCCGCTCCGCTCCCATCCCGGCCCCGCTCCGGCCCCGCTCCCGGCCCCGCTCCCATCCCGGCCCCGCTCCGGCCCCGCTCCCATCCCGGCCCCGCTCCGGCCCCGCTCCCATCCCGGCCCCGCTCCGGCCCCGCTCCCGGCCCCGCCGATCGCCCCCGCCGGATTCGGTTCCGCCCCTTCCCCTCTTTGTCCCCGCTCTCCCCGCCCCGGCCCCCGGCAGCTCCCCCGGGCCTCCCCGGCGGCCGCCCCGGGACCCCCGGGAGCTTCCTCCTCGCCCCGTCCCCCCGGGACCGCTCCACGCCGCGGCAGAGGCAGAGCCCGGCCCGGAGCCGCGGGAGCGGGGGCCGAGAAGGGGGCGAGCCCCTGCGGGGGGAGGGAGCAGGAGGGAGCCGGCGGGGCGGTGAGCCTCGGCTGGGCGAGTTAATTTCAGCTCCTAGGTCGGAATTTGTTTGATTTACAATCGTTACATGTATACACACAACTGAAATGGCGTATATATATATATTACTGAGAGAACATAAACGCACACTTTCTGCGTGCCAGGGCTCAGCCCAGAGGCCCGGAGCGAGGCCGGACCCCTCCGCCCGCACTGGCAGATCTTCTGCATTTAAGATTTGTTCCAGTGATTCAGCGGCCGAAGCCAGCCCAGGGTCCGGCGCCGTCCGGGGCCGCGCTGGCCTGGCGGTGAGCAGCCTGTGTCTCGGGGCACGGGCAGGCGGCAACGCAGCTGCGCCGGGAAACGGTACCCACCACTCGGAATACGTGTCGTGAAGAGATCCATCACATTTTCAAAGGCAAATATCCCTTCCGAGTTGCCTGTCGCTCCATATTTAAACTGCACATACTTCATTCACGTTTTATTTTCCTTTTACGGTGTTTTTTTTTTTCTTAAGAAGCCCTAGAGGTGGCCAGCAAAAGCTCTGGCTAGCGTTCTCCTTATTTGTGGCACACAACAACGTTTCAGAAGTACTCTAACCTCATCGTTCCACGTTTTCTCGCTGTTGAAAAGGGAGGAAAGCAAGTTTCCTAGCTCATCCGGGACCTCCTAAGGACATGCTGTGAGTATCTTCCCCCTAGGCGAGCTGCGAGGAAGGCTCCCGGTTGCAGACCTCCCCGAGGAAGGAGGTTATGCGTACGCTAATTTGAACACCTGAAAGTTTCGAACCAGATGAGTGCAGAAGCCACTGGCACCTCCCGCCTCGGTGAGTTGTGGTGTGTGCAAGGGAAGGTGTAGTTTCTTAGGGAAATACAAACATCTGGCAAACCCTCTTTTAAATTAGAATAAAAATACCATTTCTGATAGACCGTAGGCTGATATTCGATATAGACCAGTGGCAGGCAGAGCCCCAAGAGCCTGCGTGCTCACCGCAGGCTTTGCCTGGCCGTAGCTAGATTTGCCCCATCTTGGCCTTCGCCAGTGGCATTTATATATCCCATTCCTCCGTAGCATGAAAGCAGATAAGCAGGGCCTAGGAAAACTCAGGGCAGAAGCCCCTCAGTAAAGCAGAAACGTGCCCAGAAACGTGCTGGATCCATTCAGGCAGGCTGAGACGCCGGGGAGCGTGCCCGGGATTTCTCCCACCAAAACCAGGGAGCTGGGTACCTCGGTTGCGGGAAACCGGGACAAATCCTCTAGGAACAGCTTCACAAGCCTGGCCAGCAAGAGCTGCCATGTCTTGGGAGTTGGTACAGTTTTCCAGCTAGAAAAAAAATAATATCGCTGCTGTCGTCTGATGGCCTGTGGTGTCCTGCAGAGGTTTCCCGTCCCGCTGCGTAGCACTGCTCACCCAGATAACGGGGTGCCTCCATGGGCAGCGGCGGATGCTTTGCTCACGCACACAGCCCCGAAGGCAATAAGAAACTGCCGTAAACCAGAATCTGGCTTGGGGTGATGGTTTTCCAGCGGTGACGACACGGTTTCAGCCCCTTCCAGTACTTCAGATGTAAAGTCTCGCTCTCGGCACCACCCGCTCTTGCTGTGGCGGCTGCCAAAGGGCTGCTGTCTCACACCCTATTTTATTGCTAAGCAAGGAGCTGCTGTCATCTTTTGCCCCGGGATCCTGGCGTGGGAGTGGTGCGGACCAAGGTCCAGAGGGAACGGGCTCCGCGGGGCCTCTCCGGCGCACACCGCTCCCTCTGCCTGCCCCGACACCACGCAGGGCACAACCGGCACCAAAGAGCCAGGGAAAAGGTTGGCGCCTAGCGTTTTGCAGGTATTTGGGCTTTAGATACTCCTGGTAGTGACCTCCAAGCTCTGGCACTAACTCTGCACCCCTAAAATGGGATTTGCGTTCACGGATTTTGTTCCACCGAGGACCACAACGGTCTTCGCACCCCGCATCAGGTGTGACCTCCGAGGGTCACTGGAAGTGATGGGGGGCTCTTTTTCTCATGCCAATGTGCCCCCGGGTGCTTTCCAATGTGCCTTTCCCTCTAAAGCTTCAGCGCTGAGGTACCTTAAGAGCATCATCAGAGAGAAAATGCTTAAGGCAGCTCCGTGGTGGAGGCCCAGGGGGTTGTGCTCCGAAAAGCCTGGCATCGCGGAGTCCTGTGTTCACGAGGGCTCGGTGACCACAGCCCACGTTTGCTCCGTTTCCAACCAAACTGCGGTACACCCACTCCAACTAAAGCAGTGCGTCAACGTGGGCGAAGATCTGGGTTAGCTGTGTCTTAAATCTTTGCACGGGCCTGAAGCGTGGTGCGGAGCGAGGAGCAGCAGAGGAGAATCTGCCCAGTAAGAAAGCAGTGGGTGCACCATGAAACCCCTTCGGGGCTGAGTTGCTCCGTAAAGGCTGAGCCACCTTTAGTCGGCAAGCCTGAAGAACTAATCCACGAGTAAGGGTGATCTAGAGATAAATGCATTCCCTGCGTGCTCCGCGGTCTAAAACTCGGCAGAATAAGGAAGCTGGGGAAAGAGCGTCCCCAGTTTCAATCAACGCACCGGTATTTCTGATATCACAGCATGCGAAAACCCTGAGCGGGTTTTCTTCGAGCTTGAACAAACACCCCCAGTTTCAGGTTTTTAACGTAGCTGCTTTTTTCACTCCGTGAGTGCGCGCTAAAGGAGCCGTACCGCATCAGCTCGGACTTGGGGGGAAAATCAACCTCTGCAGGCACCAGCCGAGGAATATCCCATGCCAGAGAGTTTTTATTTCAGGTGGCCATCAAGCAACAAACGTGAATGGGTTTTCAGGCAGAGTGCCTGAAAAGTAGAAACTGCTTCTAACTGCCGGGGAATCTCCTAACTCCCCTCCCTGCTGCCCTTAAAACGTGGAAAACCTGGCAGGCTCCCCTCACCCTTCTGCGGAGATTTAATAAAGTCTCACGTGAATTGGATTTCATTATTTTCACAACACACGCTACAGACGCCACTACAAAGTATTATCATAAATAATTCAAATGAAGCTACAAATGATAAAGCAAATGAGCAAAGTCCATTTTGAGAAACATTATCTTCCTTTGCGCCTGTGATTTGCTCACTTAGGGGCTAATTCACAACTCCAGTCGTTTGCAGCCCGACTCGCCACAAACCGATGAGGTTCTGCACAACAGCATCTTTCAACGAACCTGAAAATCAGGACAGGAGGAGAAGGGCTTTTTCTGCAGAGGGCACAAAATTCCCGGCCAGCTCATAATATTTGAGACAGCTTTTGCGGGTACAAGTCTTGGCGGTGGTGACACTCGGGTCAGGTTGGAGAACACAGCCCAGATTGATACCGGCGCGAGTCAGAGCACAAAAGACTGAGGAGGGATGATTTTCTTAGCAGCTCAAACCACTGGGTTATTAAATCAAGTATGCTGGCTGGGGGCTGAAGGCAAAGGCTCCCCGGTGCTCGTGCAGGAGCGGCCGTGGGGAGAGCGGGGAGGCTCCCGCACAGCCACGCTGTTTTCCTTTGACCCCGGAGCCCTCGGTTGCGCCTTTGCCTGGGACACGGGAGCGCTGGGGCTGCCGGTGCTGGGGCTGCCGGTGCTGGGGCTGGTGCCGAGGCGCGGCAAGGGGGTTCATTCCCCGTTCAGCCTCTCCTCCTGCTCTTCATTTGCCCCGAGGCTCTCTCGCCTACCCGAAGGTCGTGCCTGGCTGAGGCAGCGGCATTAGCACAGGACACGGATATTTAGCTGCTTGTGCAACACCTCGAATAAGCAGAACAATATGTTCTTCTCCGTTTTAAACCCGGGGAGCCAGAGCCGTGGCAGGCAGGGTGCGGAGGAGCCAGCTGCCGTGAGTTAAAGGCTGCCACCCCTTATCCTCCCCGCTTTTCCCCCGAGACATCGCCTCCCCAGCGGCCCAGCCAGCAAAACAGGCTGGCTTCATGCAACCGCCCGGGAGCGCGGAGGAGCAGACACGCGTCCCCTCTGCCGCGGGCAGCGAGACCGAGGAATGTCGCTGTCGCGTCCCTGTGCTGGCACGAGCTCCCGTCCACCTGAGGGACAAAAGAGAAGAGGGCTGAAGTTTTTACTGGTGATGCAGCTGTTTCCTATGGAAATACAGATTGGCCGAGCTGGTGCCTTCGGGATTTCTTAGCAGGTTTCCTGTATTAGTCCTGTGCAAGGAAAAAAGTCGCTGGTTTGAGTTGTAAACATAGCGATGGGTTGGTTCCCGCTGACTTGTCCGAGCTGACCACAGCTAACGCGCTGCCCGCAGCCCGGCAACCGGCCGTGGGGCGAAGGACCGGCTCTGGTCGCTGCACGCCATCGCACGCAGCTGCGCTCGCAGCCCACGAAAACCCCAGCCTGCAGCATCGCCGTTCGCAGATGGTCATATAATTACTGTTTGCTTTCCCATCGTGTCTTTTTGGGACATGTGTTTTGCGTTCGGATTTCTCCAGCCTCCCTGTTTTTGTGAATCACACTTCATAAAATAATGGCTACCTAGGGAACATAAGGCATAACATTTTATTCTTCCCATGCATATGAATTTTTCACTAGCACTGCCACGATCCAGCTCATAAAGCAGGGTCCTCAGGTTTAGTCCTCATTTTGCAATATACTTAAGCACACACCTACATTCACCCCCATCCATGATAACACTTAGGTATGTTTTTAACTCTTACGTCTGTGATTTTCTGCTTTAATTTAATCCAGGTCTCATTTCCTGGTCCCCACCAAGCTCATCTCAAGCTGAATTCATTGTCCCTCCGTTTTTTTCTCTCCATTGATAAATTTGGCTAATGGTGCTTATCTATTCCTCACTAAAGCACTTTAAAGTCTTAAGATGAGAGGTGAAATAAGAAATACAGCGCAGCAATCCCCTTTCTTTGCAGTGCACGTGGGCTGAACTTCCCTGGCACTGTTGCTCGGTAGACAATAGCATCTGATAAAAGCAGCATCAACTTCCCTAAAACTAAAATAAAATACAAATTAAACCTTTATAGCAGTAAAAAAGCTAAAAACCTGCAGGTGATTCCCTGAGACACAAATACGGTACTTTTTATTTGCCAGTTTTCCAGGTAGGTGATGGGATCGTGTGTGATGCCTCTGTGCTGGCAGACCCCTCTCATCTAGCTCGAACCCCTCCCCACTTCTTTCGATGGAAAAGGGGAAATATTTCACCCAACTACGAACGAGGAAAAGCTGATGTTTAAACAGAAATCTCAAAGGAAGCTGCCTATGTAACCACAGCTGGTATGCTGTGTACCTAAATACCGACAGCCAATTTGCTTTTTTGGTGTAATATAATTCCAAGTCAGCCAACAGAGCTCCACCAGGGATTAACTTGGCCTTTTGTATTTACTGGGTTAGCCCCGGAGGGGGAAGAAAAGGAGGGGACCGCTAAAAACCACCTCTTTTGCCACTGGAGCCAGTGCAGCACAGGCACTTTTTATGTTGAGACATCGGGCAGGATGGGATAACTCAGCTGATTCGGATTTGGGGATGCTTTCTTGGTGCTGGCCCATTTGAGGAGATGCCTGGAGAAGGAGGGAACCACAAGGGATGCAGCTGACACGTGCTGAAGCAAAGAGACTTTTTAACCCAGCCCTGCCACTGCACTCAGATAGGAGCCACGCAAAGACAGGACCGCAGGGATGCTGAGCAGACCCCGTCTGCGGCCGCGGGGGCTGTTTGGGGGCTGGCGATCCTCCCCCTCGCAGATGCGCCGTGCTCTTCCCTGCAGCCAAGTCCTTCCCCGAGGCCTGACCAGGGAACCGGTCGGTGCAGGATGCTCCAGACTGCTGCAAATTGTTGCTTTTAGTGTATGAGCTTGCTCGATTTAAGCCTGTTGCTTAAGCTTCCGTGCCTGTTTGCAAGCTGCCTGTGTAATGGGAGCGTCCCATCGGCAGCGGGGCAGCTTGCAGGTGCTGTTGCGGGTGTGCATGAAGCTGTCGGTGCTGCATTTCCAGGGGTGCGCTGCCTCCCCACTTGTGCTGGAAAGGGGTGCCAGCAGCCTCCTGTGAGCTCGAGGCTTCCTTTCTCTCGCCTTGCAGCATTGCTGGGGGATTTTTTCCTCTTCTTAGATTTTTCTGTGACTTTTTGAAACTTGCCACAGTTGTTCCTGAACGTCGAAAGAGCTCCGAGTGTTGCTCTGGGGGTGCACAGTGCAAACACCCCTTCTCCTAGCCTGGGTTGCTGCTCCGCAGTGAGCGGGGTGATGCTGGGGCTCTGCCCCAGCCTCTCTGTTGTCACACTCCTGCGGGACAAATCAAGCTTTTACTCCTGAAACTAAGAATCAAGAAATGCAAAGATCCTTTTCCCCCAGTACCCCTGTGTTTAGTGGTGAAATCCTCTCTCCCCTTCCTTTACCCTCCAGCGCTGGTTCAGTTGGGCACGTCTCTCTCACCCCAACACCCGTCGCGATGAGGGGTGCAATGAGAGAAAATCCGGCCCTTGATCCCTGCCGCTACCTGGCCTGTGCCGGAGCTGCCCCAGCTTCCCTGACAGCTCCGGGGCTTTACAACCTCTTTTGCCAACGGGGACAACCTCTGCGAGTCGCTGCCGCAGCCCGAATAGCGAGCCGGGGAGCGCGGCGACCGCAGCTGCCTGGTCTGCGGCTATTCAGGCAGAGGGTAGCAGAGCAGCCCTGCGTGTTGTCACTTCCCAAAAACCAGGCCAGAAGTTGGGGTAGGAAGATCTCGTCTTGGGGCTTTGGTGGCTTGTTCTTCCTAGTTAACGAGGGAAGAAAAAAACAAACCCCATGTCTCGCCTGTGCCTCTATGCTGACAGGCTGAAGAACAGCAGACACGCAGCCATGTTGTTCTGTAATCAGCAATTAGCTTTATTTTTTTTTTTCCCCCTCATCCCTTTGAGAAAGGGACAAGGAAAGGCCCCACTTCAGAATCAATTAGTTTCTGAAAAGGGAGGGAGCTCTGCAGATGGCTTTGTCGTGCTCTCCACCCTTGTACAGCTCTACAGCACACAGTCCTCCATCCTCATGCTCCAGATGTTCCCCTATTCCGAACACCTGGAAGAGGGGAGGTGGTCTCACCTCCACCTTCACCAAAAAGCAGCTGTTACATGTCTGATGTTTATCGTTAAACTTCAGCATTAATTTTGTCCACGGATCTGCCTCCTGAATGCTGTGAAGCTGCAGGTTTATTGCTGGTTCGCTGGTGTTGCAGTGTGGCTTCGGCTGAGCCTAACAGGGACCAGGCACGGTGGCAGGAACGGGTTGGGGGCTATTAACAGAACCACTGATTAAAAGGTGGGGTTCATTCATGTGCCCCGTTTCTTCATGAAGCGCAAGAGTTCAGTGTGTGTGTGAGGTGTATTTTACACCTATGCTGTCATCCCGCAACACGAATTGCTGAGCAGGGAGGATTTTAGAAACCGCTTCAGCAGCCGGCAAGCTGCTGGCCGGGTTCAAGGTCTGCGTGCCCTTAACTCAGCCTCCTGGACAGCTTCTGCTCTTCTGGGGAGGGAAAACCACTACTCTGCTGCAGCCGTTTGATCCCTGGCACGGGCAGGCCTTGTCTGGGGGTGGTTGTCTGAACCCTCGGGTGGATGCTTCAGCTCCAAACAACGCGGTTCAGTCACGCTTGGGTGTTTTTTGCAGCCGCACCGTGGGTAGCTCCGGGCAGGAGGAGGTTTTTGGCAGCCTGGTTGTAGCAGTGCTCCGAGGGGCTCTGGTCCTCTTTCCGTGCAAAACCAGCCCTCAGCATCCCTGCCAAGTTATTGTATCTACACGGGGAACGTCACCGCAGCAACATACAGTTTCTGAAACTTTCTAGTTTCCAGTCTCTTCGCTGTCCTGCTCCGCGTACCGGTCCCGTTCAGCCAAGTGAGTCCAAGGCGGCAGATTTCTGAAGTCACTCACACAAATCTAACGACTGGCGTGAGCGCGCCCCGTATTACACTAAAATTTAACTCGCTCTGGTGCTCAGCGGTGCTTTAGTTACGCTCCTGTTGGCTGGGGCTCACAGCGGAGGGGAGGACGCCACTGAAAATGTCGTTTTTAGGGGGCACTTTGGCAGCAAGATGAGCTGCCTTTGCTTGTCAGGTGGGAGCAGCGCGGTGCGGCTCTGGCCCGAGGAGGGAGGCAAGCCTCGGCACTCCGGGAGCGGCTCGGGGTGATGCTTGGCCGTGTTAAACGGAGCCCATGAAAGTCTCATCCGCAGGGGGGCATTTCTACATTGCAGCCCCTATGGGAAGCGGTGAGGTGGGGAACATAAGAGTGGTTGTAAGGAGAACTGCTAACCCCTAAGGCAAGCGGTGGAGAGCCAGAGTGAGTGCGCAGCACTCAGCGGGCTGTCATGTGCTGCTTGCCACAAACCCACTTATTTTAAAAAAAAGTATAGTCCTGCATGGGGCTGCATCTTTCACCCCGCCAAGCGCAGGCTGCGGTGAGTGAGCAAACGGAGGGGGTGACCGTGTTGTGAAGCATGGTGACAGCCCCCCGGGACAGCCTCTTTGGTGAAATCCGGGCAGCTCCCGTTTTTCCACCTCTTATGTCCTGCTGGGTACGTAACGGGTTTGCTAACTTCTCATGTGATAATGATGTGGTGGTGGTCTCATAAACGCTTCCTTGCATGAGTGGTTGCCCATTTGAATGCTGCCTAAACAGCCAGGAAAGCTTATTGTTCAGTCCTAGATGAGCGCCCGGGGATTATATTCCGAGCATGCTAAAACCGGGGATCTGCTCCGATGGGAAGGTACAGATGCTACTGCACGTTGCCCTTGCGGGCTTCCAGGGTTGTAGCTGTTAGGGTTCTTTCTTTTAGCTCTGTTCTCTTCTGCTGCATCACCAATGACTGGTATTTGTTTCAGGCAGGCTTCTGGGTTATTTGTGTCACGCTCAGATGCAGCGCTTGCTGCCGGGGACTCCCGTGCCCAGCTCCGACCCCCTCGATGGGCCTCCTCTTCGCCTAGGGCGCTCCAGAAATATGGTGGTGAGCACAGTCTATCCGCCCGGCTCACATTCACTGACAGACCGTCAGGTACGGGTCAACTGGGCAAGAAAAAAGTACCGATCCCCTTTCCTACGTGCGCTACCCTGCTTGACGTCGGTGCCGCCAAGCCTGCGCTGTCCACAGCGGGACTTGGGCACCGCGTGGGAGCCGCTGCTGCTCCGAGCTCGCGAATCCCGACTGCGGAGAACGGCTGGATTTACCGCTCATCTTGCACGCGGAGGAAGGAAGAGAAACTTCAGCTTCGAACTTCAGATATAAAGGAATCCATGCATTTTTGGAGTCAGTGTCTCCAAATAGCAGAATTTTCCCTCCATCTTCCCCTGTGTAGCATCTGGGTCCTGCAAAGACCATAGCAGTGGCTGACCTTGCTCTTGCTCGCGAGGTCCTTGTGGAGCAAGGACTACAGGGACAAGGCAGAGAAAGTATTTTAGCCTCCCGGGTCTCCTGCAGTTTAGTTGTATTTCAAGCAGACCCTCAGGGCTTGGGGGGGTTTAACTCATCGCGTGTGTATTTTTCTCTCCTGGTGCACTCTGGGTTGCTTGTCCCACGTGCTGGCTGTGTGCTTCTCCGAAGTTTCCTAGGTTTTAAAGAAATACAACAAACAAAAAACCCCATTCTGCAACTGATGGAGAGACTGCAGTGGCCGGAGGCCGTGGTCCTGCCAGAGATACCACCACGTCATGGATTAAAGAACTGCGAAGGCTTTTCAAATCCCCTTTAGGTTTTTAAACCCATTTTTGAGGAGAATGTGGAGAGTTACGGACGCTCTCCTGGTCGGGAAGAAGAAAGCACTGCTGTGTCTCAGGCCTCTTGGCGGAGCCCGTGTAGACTACGTCCCGGCGAGGACACAGGCGTCCCGGCGAGGACACAGGCGTCCCGGCGAGGACACAGGCGTCCTGGCGGGACCCGGCTGCTTGGGGAAGCTCCGGGGCCCCTGGTGTTTCCCCGTTGGCCTTTTCCCCGCTCCAAGGCGCGGGACGTGTCACCGATGCCGGGTTAGGGGCTGCCCGGGGTAAAGCAACCAAGCCAAGGAGGGTCCTTGACCCTTCCCGTACGCCGGTGCCTGTCCTCGGCTCTCCCGGGACGAGGCGGGTGGGAGCGATGGGCACCCAAGCCTTGGCCTTGGCCTTGGCCCTACCGCCCTCCTCTCCCGCCTGGCATCTTCCAGGGCGGCTGCCCCTGCCTGCCGACCCCCCCGGCTTCAAACTTTTCCAGAGTTTCGGGCGCAAGGACCCGGTTTAAGCCGGGGGGCAGCAGCGGGGAGCCCGCGGGATCCCCCGCCGGGACGGGGCGGTGGGGCCCGGCTGGCCGGGCCGCGCAGGCCGCCGGTGGCCGGGCGGGGAGGCGCCGGGAAGGGCTCCGGGGCGTGAAGGCGTCTCGGGGAGCGCAGGCTCCGCTGGCGAAACCGCCGGTGGCCGCCGCTCCCCGCCGCCGGGGCGGCCGGGCGCTGACAACAGAGCGCGGGGCCGCGCCCGGCGCTCCCCCGTCCTCGGCGGGAACCGCCGGGGTCGGGGGCTTCCCCGGCGCCCCCAGCTCGGCTGTGCCCCCCGGGAGGCGGCGGCACCCCGGCACCGCGGCGCTTCTCCCGGTGCCCCCGGGGCGGGGGGGGGGCCGAGGCCGGGCGCGGTCAGGGCCGTGCGGGGCCGGGGGGGCCGGGACCGGGGCGGGGGGGCGGGGGGGGAGCGGAGCGGGGGGGGGGGGGCGAGGGGCGGGGGCGGGCGCGGCGATTGGCCGGTGGCGGCGAGCAGGAGCGTTCGCGATTGGCCGGCGCGGCGGAGCGAGCGGCGGAGCGGCGGTCGGCGATTGGCTGCGGACGAGGAAGCAGGAAGGAGGACGGGGGCTCGCGGCTTGCGGGGAGTTCGCGGCGGCGAGCGGCGGCGGCGGCGGCGCCTCCTCCGCCTCCTCCTCCCCCTCCTCCCCCCGCGGCCCCGGCTCCCGCCCCCGCCCGCTCCCGGCCTCTGCGCGCCGCCCGCCCGGGCCGCGCCGGATCGCGACGCCCTGCGGCGAGGGCGGGCGGCGGCGGCGGGGGCGCCTCATCCCCATCCCGCAGCCGGGCGGCTGCCGAAGAGGCGGCGGCGGCGGAGGAGGCGGCGCTGACGCAGCAGCGTGGAGCCCGGGACTCGGGCGCCCAGGGAGGGCTCCCGTCGTTGGATCTCTCCCCAGCCGGGGCCTGCGGCAGCCCCGCGGCGCGGGAGCGCGCCCCGGTGAGTCTCCACGCGGCCGCGCCGACCGCCCGGAGGAGCCCGCGGCGCCGCCTCGTCCCCGCCGCCCCCGGTAACTCCGGCGGGCCGGGAGCAGGTGCCGCCACCGCGGCCCCGGGGGGGGGGGGCGGGGGGGGGGGGGGGGGGGGCGGCGGGGGCCCCCCGGGAAGTTTCCGCGCCGACGGGGGTGGGCGGCGCCGGCGGCGGGAGCCCGGGGAGGGCATCGCGGGCGGCCGCGGCTCGGCGCCCCGCGGGGAAGCGGCCTCGGCGGCAGGTGGGGCTGGGCCGGGCCGGGCCGGGCCGCCCTCAGGTGCGGGCGGCGTTTGGGCGCGCGCGGCGGCCGTTAACTTGCCAAGTCCCGGCGGTGCGAGGCCGAGCCGAGCCCCCCCGGTCCCCGGTCCTCCCCCGGGGCGAGCCCGTCCGGCCCCCGCGGCTCGGCAGGACAAAGGCGGCGGGGCCGGCTGACAGGCGGCGCGGGGCGGGGGGGCCCAGGCCTCCCGGCCGGGGAGCTTGCGGGGGCCGGAGCCGGTGCGGGCTCGCCGGGGGCTCATCCCCGGGGGGGGGGGGTGGGGTGGTGAAGGTGAGGGTTCGTCTCGACGTCGCCGGTTTTGAGGCGATTCCCGGGGCAAAGCGCCGAGAGCGTGGGTTGGCGGAGCCGCTCTCCGCCGGCTCCCTCCGTGCCGGCCCCTCCCGGGGCAGGGGAGGGTGTTTCGGGGCGGCAGCCGAGAGCAGAACCAGCTCTGCCCGTCGAGAAGTTTGCGCGGGGCGGACGCGGCGGTGGGTTGGTGTTCGGGGGGGGCCCCCACGCCTCAGCCTGGACATAAACCCCTGGCCCGGGCGGCCGTGAACGGGCCGGGCGAGTTCCTCGACTTTCTCATCCTTTGCTGCGAGGAATCGGCGACGCCGCGCCGGTGGAGAGCGGCGTATCCACCTGGGCGCAGGTGGCGTCGAGCCTCTTCGGGGGACGGCGGCGGAGTTCGAAATTTTGTGATGGTTTAACCCCCCCGGCCTCCTCTCGGCCGCACTTGCCGTGCGTTTCCCGTGGCCCTGGACATCTCTCTTTTCCTGTCGGTAGCGCCGGTGGCTCAGAGCTTGTTTCCTCTTCTCCTTTTGTGTGGCGGTAGCTCCTAATGGAGGCAGCTTTGCTGGCTCCCTCTTTTCCAGCTGCTTCTACGAGGCGCAGGAGCCAGCACATGTGACTGGGCAGATCTCGGCAGACTAGCAAGTGCTCTCCGGGCTACCGCTCGACAGCCAGCCGCCGACGCGGGGATGCCCGCGCCCCGCCGGCTCTCTCCCCGCCCCGGCACGGGGAGTTGCGGGGAGCCCCTCTCTTTAAAAAGAGCAGCCGCGAAAGCTTGAAAAATACGAGCGTTTGGGATCTATTCTGCTTGCCTTCTCTCCCCCCCCCCCCCTTCCACGAGTGCTTATCTGAAAGAGGTTCTGGTTTTGTTTTGTTTTAAAGAATACAGCTGCCCCTCGTGCTCGCTCTCCATCTGAAGTCATCATTGTCAGGAGCAGGCGAACCTCAAAGCGAAAGGCTTTTCTGGGCTTTTGCTAGCCTGGTTAATTGATCTGTCCATCAGTTTGCCACAATTAGAAAGCGCTCGCTCCAGACTGGCGGGCTCTGTGTGATCTTTGGTGCTGCGGTTGCAGGACTGCGTTCTGGGGGCTCGGGTTTTTATTTTAAGGTTTCCAGTCCTTGTGGTTGTGAGAGGTAGGGTGACACGAACTGTATGATAGACTGATGCTTTTGAAATCTTAATGTGATTTAAATACCAGTACGCTGCTGATCGCTTTAACAGAAATATCCTGCTAACATATTCATCCTGAACCATCCTTCACGTTTGTCATGTCCTGGCTACCTGAATCGTTCTCGAGCTTCAGCTGGAACTGTCTAAATATTTGCTTGCGATAGGAAACTGTGTGTTAGTCTGATTTAACAGGACATTTTGGATTTAAACATCGATTTCTGTTTGTTTTCCTA
Source organism: Nipponia nippon (assembly GCF_047370975.1). NCBI lineage: Eukaryota > Metazoa > Chordata > Aves > Pelecaniformes > Threskiornithidae > Nipponia > Nipponia nippon. The sequence continues at coordinate 958,455 of NW_028262291.1, read as the reverse complement.
ATGAATTCAGTGCAGCATTTTAAATCGAGCAGCAGCATAGGCTTTCCAACTGCTGTTCTCGAGCAGAACAGAATTGCTACCACGGTGAAGTGTAGCATTGCTTGTAGGTGTAAAATCAGCTGGAAAACGCCAAACCTGCGGGTGAAAATAATTCCCTCAACTTTGTGAGAGTGGATCCTTTCTGGATGCTCTGTTTGCTGTGGGTTGACGGTGGCACTTGCACAGAACAATATAATGCCACTTAGAAATGCAGCGGTGGGGGGGGGGGAAACAGTCACAGCCATGGTCCTGTAGCAGAAATATTGTTATTTCAGAAGCCGCTGAGGTTTTCTCATCCAACTATATCAATCAGTCCAATGTTGGTGCACTGTCCTTCTCACCCGTCATCTGCGTCACCTTTCTGTCTCCAGTCTGACAGCCTTATTATTTGGGTTTTTAACCTCTCTGGGCAGAATACGTCAGCTAATTTTGTTTGCTGTGATGGTGTTAATTGCTGCTGTGTGATTTGGGGGCTGGACGGACCGCAGGACACGTGGGCTGGTACAGTCTGTGGATAACCGATTGAGATAGCGCTTGGCGATTATTTGGGGGAAATACACCCTTCAGCAAATGCGCTGAAAATAAGCCCTTAGCAGCAAATCTATCCAAAGTAAACATTTGAAAAATAATTGGAAATCGTAGGCAAAGGCATGCTTGCTGTTTGACGTAGGGTTCAGATCCGGAGAAAATGAATGAATGATTATATCTGGTGCTGCAAAAATAGGAAGGTGTGCTGAGATGTGCAGATAGGAGCTGCGCGGGGCTTTTTTTGCCCCATCTAATGCTCAGCTAACCACGGCGATACACCCCATGGAAGTAACGACAGGAACAACCCCCGCTTGCGCCCAGCCAGCCGCGCTAATTAAGTCACAACTATCGTGTTGTTAATAATACATGAAACGGCAGTTCAGATGACTGGGAAATACAAAAACTGAAAAATAAACACCCTAAAGAAATCGTAAAACTAAAAATAGCTTCAAACACAAGCTGTGTGCTTTGTGCCATAGGCTGTCGCGGGCCAGGGTGGCTGTGCGTGTGATGGCCGGGGAAGTTTGATAGTCCCAGGGGCTTTCCTCCGAGTCCGGAGGGCTTTCTGACCGTCTGGTTTGCTCTTCTGCTTCACCTGGCTGTGTATTTGCGTGCCTGTTTGCAGGCAGGTTGTAGGTGAGCTGCAAGGAAACACGTTATATTTGCAGCTGCGGATTTGTGCCTATCTTCAGATATTTCCCCCAGGTGTGAAGGCTGGGGAGTGTTTGTAGCTTCTGGATGCAAACTGCATTTAAGGGGAAAAAAGGGAGGCGCTTTGTGGACGGTGCTCAGGAGGAGTTGTGCCCCGTGCTCCAGCGTGAAGGCTGTAAGGCTCTGGGGCAGAGGGGGTTTCTGCAGAAATGCTCATAGCCGTCCAGCACAGCAATCTCCTTTTTCATTTGGACCACAGGCACGTTTTTTAATGGCAAAAAATATTAAAATTCATGGCCAGATTGCTACTCCGAGTGAATGAGTTATTGTTACAAGACGGTTACGATTTAACCCCCTAAGCTTTCGTACTTGCAACCCCAGTACCGGTGACCGGTATTTTTTAAATGGGGAAAATGCACTTAAATGTAATACTACTGGTTTTATTTCTTAAGAAGGAAAGAAATGTGATTGTATGGTTCAATGCAATAGGCCTTTATCCACTTACTGTCCAGACTTGGTATCCTAGCATGAAGCTTATAAAAAAGTAGAATAAAGTAGGCTTGCAGTGATATTTCGTGTGAGAGTAAAAGAAAGTCTTCCATTAGAAGAACAGGACCGTGGAAATTTTATCTTGCTGTAAAGCAAAATGAGGCACTGATGTTATCATTAAAAAGTTAAACCAAAGGATGTCATTAAGAGGAATAAATATAAATCTGATTTAAAATGAATTTGTCTTGCACCTGTTCTGTCCCCTGTCGATATTTGTGCCATTGGAATTTAATTCATCTCTTACATGTTATTTCTTCTCTTGCAATGTGGGGGAAAACCCATACAAAATAGGAGAGAGCACGGAGAGATGTAAAAAGTGCAGTCAGCTGAGTGAAGTAAGCAACTGAACCGCTTCTTAAAATCTCTGAACTAGCAATATTGCAGTAATATAACTTTCAGAGACTATTTCAAGTTAAATCTTAGTGGAAGCCCCTCAACTAGGGACGGCAGTGCTGCTCTCTGGTTCTGGCAAAATGTAGCTCAAAGTGAGGATAACTTGTCTGGAGAAGCAGTTATTTTTCCCGTGTTCAGCTAATTATTGATATATGTTGAATTTCCTGAAATCTTCCGTAGAGGGTGTATGGTTATTAACTCCATGCGAGTCAAAAATAAGACGAGGGATGCTTGTGATTTTTGCCTGGGTTCTCTTGGGTGCGAGCCTGCTCTGCTTAGGGCGGCGTTGCACGGCCCCTCGGCCACGGGGAGCTGAAGGCGTCTTTCCTCGGCCGGGTAAGAAACGTGGGAATACGCAGGGTGAACCCTCCGTGAGTCCGGTGGCACTGAGCAATCACGCTTGGTGTCTGAGCTGTGCCGTTAGCAGTGGAGTGTAGCAAATAAACACCTATTAAGATGGGAAAGGAATGTGTTTTAGCTCAACAAGAGCACAGTGTGTTCAGGGCCTTACGTCTGTGCTTTTCGCATGTGGCACGGCTGGGAATGCTGCTGTTATCAGCTTTTTTTAACAATTCTGACTTGGATTGTAGGTGCATCTTCATTAAAGATGCTCGGTTGAATTCTTGCTCAGGGCTGCTTTCAGTCATTCGTCTTGTAATTCTTCTTCCTCTGCTTTTTAAATTTCCCAGCACCTTTAGAGATTTGCAGCACAGGCTTTCGAGAGGTGCTTACCGTAACACGTGGGCCCAAGCACCGTGACAAAAAAAGCGGCTGGCAGTGTCAGCAAGGTGTCAGCTCATCTCGCCGGCGCGTTGGGCGCTGCGTTGGGGCGGCACGGCCGGTGTGCTGGTGCTGGCGAGCGGCTGGGAGCAGGGAGGCTTTGGGATGCGTGTGTGTTGTGGCTGCCTCCTTCCCCTGCCGAAAGGAGCGTAGCGCAGCCCGGGTGGGCTGTTTTTCCTGCTGTAGTACGCTGCCGACCTGGGTGCTGTCCTGCGTGTCGCGGATGTACGTGCTTCTGGAGATGGCACGTGGAGCAGGTGGGCTCCTGCGTGGCTCAGCTGGAGTGTTTCTGGCATTGAAGAGCGTGGGATTTATGTTAAATGTGTTGTGTTCAGGAATAAGACGACGATTTGGGTTGGAGCTGCCAGTTGCTGTGTTCCTTGTGTCCCAGTTCTCTTGAACAAAGGTGTGACTAAATAAGAAAATGATTTTTTTTTATGATTTTTATCCCCCCCTTTGTAAGCCACATCACAGGAGTGCTTGCTGGCACCCATTGTTCTTCAAGCAGTTTTTTGAAGGGCTTTCTCGTGCTCAGCTTTGAAACTATACAGCTTGCTCAGCTCAGCAGGCTTGATTGTGGTGTTTGTTTGTTGGTTTTTTTAATAAAAGATCTTGGCTTTCAGCGACTGCATGTGTATCAATATTTCAAATTATTTATGATGCTCTTAGAAATAAAAAGGAGGCATTTTTCTAGCATTGATTGGAATGAAACAGCTTCGCTGGCAGCTTATTTTTCTGTGTCTGAATTATCATCCTTTAAAATAAAATCACAGTGCTAGAGAAGCATCGAGATCCATGGGCATCGCTGAACTGTGCTGCTTCATACGTACACCGTGCATGGCCTTCTATTGTTCCTGGCTGTGGCCTGTGTAAAGCACTGAAAATAGCGAGCTTTAGCCTGCCTTCGCACGGTACAGCATTATCCTCTGCCGCTTGCCTTCATTGTATCTTCGAGCGCCCGTGGAATACCTGGAATAGGCTTAAATTGGCAGCGAAGAAAAGGAATTGGGAGTTACGGGCATGCAAGGAAAAGATGGTCGAGTTGACTTTTGCAGGCTGGAAGGGAGAAGGCGCTGCTGCGGGGAGCGCGGGCGAGCAGCTGCAGCAGCACGTTGCTCGCAGAGCAGGCGGATGCTGCCCGAGCCGGCAGGCAGCCGCTGACGCCGAACCTCGCCGGGGAACTTCTTTAAACGAAAGAGCGTTTTAACTAGACCCTAAAATGGAGGGGGCTCGAGACTTTGCGAGAGCGACGGTGTTACGTGATCGTTCGCCGTGAGTATGAGGGCAGTTGGCAGATGGAGCGCGTTCTTGCTGATTTAGGTTTGGGAATACCGTAAAAAGGAAAAGGATTTGGTGGGGGGGGTGGAGAGGGGCATTGAGGCATCTCCCTCTGCGGAGGGAGGATGGAGAGGCACCGGGGGGAATGCAGGCAGTGAGGAATAAGCAGCAATAATCACATATTGATAAACATTGGAAGATTTGGAGGGAGGAGGAAAGCGCAGGCTTGTGAAGGAAACTAGCGGGCAGCAGGAGTTGTGTGGGTTTTTTTTTACTTTAAAAAAAACAGATGCAAGAGGCGTGTTTGGTTTTGTTTCTTTGTTTGTCTAGCTCAGTCAAAATCAGTTCAAGAAAGCAAGGTTGGAGGTGGTTCAGAGTAAGGAGAGACAGCAGATCTCTCCAAGGTGAGCATGGTAGCAAAGGAAAAGGATTTGGCAGCTATAATCACGTGTAGACAGAGAAGAAGAGATTTTCTTAAAACCCTGGCTAAACGCCAGGTGGCAGGACAGGTATGAAAATCCTGACGACTGGGACAGGTAAATCCCAAACTGGGAATTCCTTAGATTTCAGCAAATTGCATGAGCCGCAGAAGCGAACCAGGCGTTTGGGGGATTTGTGCTCTAAACGATCCCTTAGTAACCCCAGCTCTCTCGCACATCCCTGATTATCTAGAGGTGGTACGTACAATAACCAAGCGTGCGCTGGGTAGAGCGCCTGGCGAGGCAGAACATGTAATGACTGCTGCCTACCCCCTTTTCCCTCTTGAGAGCCCTGACACCTTGTCTCTCCCTTTCTTAGATGCTGGATTTCATGAAAGATCTGTAGGAATGTAGTTATTTGGGATTTCTACTGTCCTTCTTGCGTTCTGGTTGCAAAGAGGCGAATCCTTTCAAATCCTGTTAGAGAGGACAGACAGCACGATTGGGAAAGCACAGTTTAGCCAGCCTTCAAAAGAAAAAAAGCCATTTTCATTTCTTGCCATTTCCATTTCTTCCTGTATAGTGGAAGAAGAGCCAGGGAATAATTCCCACTTCAGAATAAATTACCAGCTCTGCTGAAATCGCAGTCCTGACACCTCCAGGGCCATAAAGGTGTGATAAAAATCCTGCCTCTCTGGGTGCTGGGGAGGAAGGGGGCTGCAGCTCTGCATGGGGCTGCGGGTCAGCATCAGTCGTTAGGGATAACTTCAGCCTGGCGCCAAAGCTTTTGGTGCAGGCAGCATCCTTACAGCATGGATGGTGCATCCCTACCTGCGAAAGGCTCTTGTCTGCCCTCGGCGTACGTTGATTTGCATCAGTTGTCCTGCCTGAAACCACTAATGAGCTTAAGAACTCTTCTGGGTTTTTGGCGCTTAACAAAAATTAAATCCTTCCCTCCAAACAAAAATGTTGTCGCGTGCTTAGCCCGACGCTTTCATGCAAGCACAATGGGTAATCGCTGACCTTGCCCGAGATGCCACCTCAAAGCTCATTACTGAATAATTAGGTGATCCTTAACCTTTCCACAAAGTTTGGGGGTTTGGGGAGCTTGAGCGGGTGGTTTTTGTACTGATAACATGACTCATCCCAAGACTCGGCCTTGAATTGCAGGCACTGGGCTATTCCGAACTCCATCTGTCCACTAAGTGAATGTCAATCCAATTTAAGCTTGCATATGTTTCCAAGGAAACCATCAGAGGCAATGGTGGGAAATGGACCGCGGAGGGGCAGGGAAGCAAGCGCAACAGCAGCATTTTTACTTTTCAGTACTTAAACAGGATTAAAACCTAGTTAGTTGTAATAACCCTATATAGAGCAGCGTTTAGAATACTTGAAGGCCAGATAGTTCCTCTTGGAGGAGTCTGTGTTGGGTGTAAATGAAACGTAGTCAATGTAAGAATAAAAAAAGAGGGAAAGTGGCTTCAAATGCTGCCCCCGAGGTCTCATTCCAGCTCTTAGAGCTTTACGCTTTCCCATATAGATTATGGCTTTGTATAGCACGGTCCTAATTTTCTTTCCTTTCTAGCAGGCTGGAAAACTCATGCAGCTGCATGAAAAAACCTGTCCAGCCCCTCAGCGGAACAAAGCAAGCTGTAAATGCTTTCTCCCTGTTCTCCCCAAAGGAGTCTTTATGTGTATATTTAGACCCTCCCCAAAAATATAAATTTAAAGTGTTTAGGTAAATTAAAGATCAGTGTCCTGGTCGTGTTAAAAGAGCAACAAAGCATCTTAGTGCTGCACCCGGGTGTGTTTCTGTGCTGTTTTGGAGGGCAGTAGTAGTGATACGCATTGCCCGAGGAGCAGGAAAGCAGATGAATATTTGGATATTTGCTTCCGATCACTCAGACCAACTGGAGGTGCTGCGGTGCCCCGAGGGCTCATCTCCTACCCAAGGCGTGAGAATTTCCAGGCGCTTACCAGCACGAGCACGCTTAGCCTTTCAGAGATGTGAAAGGAAACCCGTAAGGTTCGACTGAGCGTAAGGCCGCGGAGGCTTGTTGGTGTTCGTTACCTTTTGCAGACCCCGCCAGCGGGCCGAGTCGACCGCAGCAGAGAACCGACAGGACTCGTGGCATGCTCTGTGTCCGCGGGGCTCTGAGAAGCCTCGCTCAGCTCTGCTGCCGCTCCCACGCTGCGTGGCGAAGTTGTAAGCGTGGTGGGAAGCAGCAGAGCAGTCTGGAGACTCAAAGGCAAAATTTGCACTTGGTTTCTGTTTAGAAGAAACGAGGGGTTTCCCCCCCCCCATTTAGAGGAATTCGTCTTTAATCGAGAGTTTAAATTCTGCAGAAGCCAGAATTGTAAGTTTGCCTTGCTTTCCAAAGAGAAATGTATTTCTGCCTGTTAATACAGCCATTTAAATAAAATGTTTATCTTGGTTATTGAAATGAGTAGCGAGGTTCTCACTTTGGAACTCTAAAACGGGATATTATCTGTCATTTTAGTTTAAAGAATGCTGCTAGCAGGCTTGGGCTTAAAATGTTTTACTGTGACAAATAGCTGAAGCAGAAGCTGAAATTCTGGTATCTGGGGATATCCTGCGTGGGTATATTGTATCCTTGTGCATTGTAGCTGCAGTATGAGGCAGAAACTCCTCAGCTCAAGGCTCTTTGCAGCTGTTGTCCATTATCAGATCGTCTTTGGATCAAATCTCCGGAGATTGGGACTGCCAGCGGCAAAACTGGCTCCGGGGAGGTGGGCATCCGGGCGCGGGTGCTGGCATTCGACCTTGGGGCTGAGACTCCGTGGTAGCAGGGTTCCCCTGGCCGCGGAGGGGGGGCTTTGCAGCGCACACCTCCTTATCGGCTGTTTACCCTTCCACTCTGGGCGCAGCATGGGAAAGCAGAGCTTGCTGCAGCTTTCTTGTATCTCCCAGCAGCTCCTGGAAACTTTCTACCAGTTCTTCTGACGTTCGACCGGTAGCTGCAAGCGTCTCCCGCTGCCACTTTGGCTCTGCTTCAGCTGGCAGCTCTTGCAGCTGCAGGCATCCCTCTCTGATCGCCTCTCCGGTCAGATTTACAATGGTCTAGCTTCAGATTTTGTCTCCTTGTACCCCAGCCCGCTGGAGTCTGTAGCTCTAAACTGTTTGCATCTTTTACCCTAGTGCTCTTGTGCCGGTGACTTGGATGGATGGGGGCATTTTTCTCTTCCCCATCCATCTGCCCCATGTGTTAAACATCTCAATGTTCTCAAATGCTGTGGCTGACAATCAAGGGGGTAATACTGATTATTTTTGTTTCTCCACTTGTTGGTGCTAGGAGTTCCTCAAAAGTTTTGCTCTTTTCTTCCCCATTAAGAATATATTCTTGAAGTTGGAGGAAGCACCAGGGGTGTCTTCGAAGTACCAGAGCGCTCATTTGTGAAGAACAGCTTGCGTAGCATTTGTAGGACTCTTCTCCCCGGTACTCAACACACATGTTTTGAAGCCGCAGCCTGACTTCAAGGGACCTTCCTGAAAATCCAGTTGGAGGCACCAATGACTTTTCCATAAAACGAGGCTGAACTGTTTAAAAGCTTTGTGGTTCCCAAGAGGACGTTGTAATTACACTCCTTTGCCAGAGGTCTGCTGTTGGTTTATCCTCTGGAGTTCACACTGGCTTCATGGTGACCTGCACTGATGTGAAAATGGAAGGCTTCAAAGACTGGATGTTGCTGGGTTCCCCTTGAGATGAGACGGTGCCTCTGCTTAGGGAGCAAACGTCTAAATGTGCCCCTCTTGTAGCCGCAGGTTTGCACATGAAATGCCTGGATACGAAGTCAGAGTAACTGTAGGTGAGATGTGCGTTGAAGCTGGAAGCCGTTTAATGAAACCATCTTGGTCTCAAAGCAAATTGTAGCTCTTGGTGCTCAGAAAATGCCTGTGCTGTACGTGAGCTGCACCGCTGCTGGTGGTTCTCGTGTAACGTGTGGCATGTAGTATGGCGGCACGGTATAGAGTTACTGCAGCACTTGTTTGGGTTAACTAGCCTCTTTTTTTAGTGCAGTCTTCTGAGAAGTGCTGTTAGCCTGAAAGCGCAGCGCTAGATGGATGTGGAAGTTGGAGAGATGCAATACTGAACACGTGTGCTCTTAAAAATAAATCGCAGTCAGGCTCTAAAGCGCCTTTGCTAGCTGTGTGCCCCCATTTACGTGTGCCCGTGGCAGCAGCGGGTATCGAGAAGGAACGTGGAGCGGTCGTAGCCAGCCCTGCTGTGGGGCAGGGGATGCATTGTACCAAATACGTTGCTGACAGATGTTCTGCTAACCGTACTGTTAACCTCAACTTCTTTAGGCAATCTCATGCTTTTTCTAGCCCAGCAGGAAGGAAGGATGTAGAAAAAGACCTCGAAATCTTCCTAAGTGCAGTTTAAGTCCTTTCCCTCTCCTCTCGTTCCCTAGAGAACGCCGTATCACCACCATCTTACATGTTAAGAACTTTCTTCTCCGCCCTTTTTTTAATCGCATGACGTAAGCCCCTACGCCCTCTCCTTGCTGGTCACCTCCAAGTCCTTCGCCCTCGCTGCTCCCTTGCTCGTCCAGCATTACACGCAGCACGGAAGGACGTGGGCCAGCTGGAGCCTGCTCCCGTCCGGACTCCTTCCGCGCTGCGCGTGGCGTGTCCGACACCCAGTGCTCCTGGGCATCTACCCCAGGATGATGGATGGTTTTTTTTTTCCGACAGTGGGATGTTGTTGACTTGCCCAGCTTGTGCTCCTCAATAAACCTCAGCTGCTTTCTGCAGAGTGCCGCCTTGCTGGCTGCTGCCCGTTCTGCATTTGTGGGACTGATGACTCCTGCCTGTCTGGTGTACAAGTTGTGTATTTCTCCCTGTTGGTGGGCTCTCTAAAATCTTTTTTAATGCTTCTCTGGTCCATCAAGATCACATGTGAACCCATAGCATGTCTTCTGGCTTGCTTGCTGTCTCTCCAAGTATTACCTGCAGGGGAGTCTGTGACTTACTGATAAAATACCGTGTGTCTTGCTAATAAAATATTGAATAGGCCTGCCCCTGGGGAACCTGCTGTGTCTGTTGTTGTGTTTTGTCACTGAATGGTTAGGTTTGGGTGGTTTTCTTCAGGCCGTATATCCCTCGCTGGCTGCCGGGGGTGTCCTGGGGAGCAGCCTGAGAGTAACGGAGGGGCAAAACCCAGCGCTCTGCTCCTGCAGCAGGGCACTGGCCATAATAAGTGGCAGTAACCAGGCACGTTCAGCAGATGATTTGCAAATACTTCTCCTTGTAGACGCCTGCCGTTAGCAGGGTCTGCTCACGTGTCGCTCTTGGGGCGCGCTTTCTGCGTAAGGTCGGGTAGCAAGGCGGATCCCTGTGCTGCAGCCAAGGGAGCACAGCCCCATAGGGCCCCCCGGGACACGGGGCACCTTCGTCAACCAAAACCCCACGTAGCTCAATCCAGAGCTCTTGGGATTGAGTGTGTAACTTATTCGTTGTTCTTAATTGTTCCTGAGGTTTTTAAGTCTGTTTTTCCTTCCGGCTGTGCAAGATGCAACAAAATCTAAGCAGTACTTTGGTGTGATGTAGTTTAAATGGCTCACCTTATTGAGAACATCTTATCATACCCATTGCTTTGAAAGCTTAAGTGTGTTTAATCACTCCCTTTCTGAATGGCCAAATAGTGGCATGTGTAGGTAGATAAATGTAAGTTAATGAGTAGATATAAAACAAATCACTCCCGGTGCAGGTCTGCAAATGCTGTCCAGTCTATTTAAAGGTGATATTTGTTGCCATGACTGATCAAACCTGGAGCGCAAGCAAATGTGTGTATTTAAATATACTTCTAATGATATGGGTAAAGGATGAAAGAGCTGGGCCAGCTTCTAATGGGAGTTAAATGGGCTCTCGTGGAAGCGGTGCTCCAGTGACTGGGCTTCTAGTTGTGGAAAGTGGCTGAATTGCCTATGTTTGGCTTGTGGTTTCTGTTATTTTAATACCACTTAACAGTTCTTGTATGGAGACGTATAACAACATCCAACTGTCTTGCCTGAGAGTTTTCTCTTATCAGATTTGTGATGACAACATCGTGCCAGCTGCTGGTAGCTAGAAATGCTCTTCTGGCTCTGCTTGGGACCTTTGGCAATGCGGGTATCGAGCCCCTCTGCTGTCCTGGGCTTAAATTACCAAAATTCAGCTTGCGCAGGGGACGTGGCCGCTCTGCCTCGGACAGGAGCGGCGTGGGAGTCGCGGTGGTGATGTGGTGAACGTTCCACGCGCGGTGCTTGGCTTTCCCCAGCCCAGCCCGGACCCCTGATTGTTCTGGGAAGAGGCAGTGCTGGGCACTTAAAACCTTGAAGTGCTAATTGCTTAGTAATGAAAAGTGCAATCGCCAAGCAATTAACTTTAAGCACTTAGTGGCTGGTGGAGGTTCAGGCTGGTCTGATGAAGACATTAATAACTTCAGGTTCCAGACGAAAATCTCATCCGTTTCCCGTACGAGCGCGGCTGCGCCTTGGGACTTCCCGCACGCTCCCCGAGCCTGAACTGCCTTCCACCCCTCTACCTGCTGCCTTACCAGAGCCCGTGTTCCCGTGTGCTAATTCCCTTAGTGGAGAATCAATTAATAAGCTGCTCTTTAAAAAGCAAAGCAAAACAAAACAAAAAACCCCTTGGCTGAATTCAGTCATACAGGTGAGTGTGTTAATGCCACCGTAGGAATTAAGAAACTTGTTCTCCTTTGAGAAATCAGAAGGTGTTGCAGCGCCATTCAGTTGTGCTAAATCTTTTTTGACTGACCTAATACATTAAACCAGTTGAGTTGTGAAATTTTAAGAGGAACGTTTTCACTTACCTTATACTCATCTGTAAATACTGTGCTCTGGCATTAAAAAGAGGGAGGAAAGGTTTTACAGCAAGTGCAGTTAGGCTTGGCAGTTTTACCTTGGTCATAACTGTGCCGCTAGAAGACGCGTGAATATACACCTATATGTGTGGTGTTGATTGATACTGTATTTTGTGAAGGAAAAAAAAATTGTGTACATATTTTAAAATATTCTGTAGAGATGTTTTTGGGTGGGTTAGCTTCTTGAGGAAACCTATGTGGGCACCTGATAATTTTTAGGTACTGGGATGGTAATGGGCATCCTATAACTTTACTCTTCCCTGCTTGGAACTCCAAGTTTCTAGACCTGCAGAAGTTCTGCCCAATTTGATGAGAATATTTTAAGCTTCAGCCACATCTGAACTTTTATTCCATAAGTTTAAATGCAGCAATGTTGGCTTCAGATTTAATCTCCGCTTAGCATTCAGTGCGGCGTTGTGGTTTATAAGACGTACAGGGAAGGAGAGTGTTTGGTTACAGGGATGCTAGTGGGAGCGCAAGAGTTCTGTAAAGTCTTTCTTTCACTTGAGTTCTGGATTGGGATTGAAGCTCTGAAATGGAAATGGCTCAGCGTGCCGCCTGCTGTCACCTGCGTCCTCAGCTGGGGAAGTGTGTGGAGGATGCTGGTATTTCAAGTGGTGGTAGGAAAGTGAGAATAGAAATAAAGTCTGTTTTCTTTTGAAATTACTGTTGCACTTTGCATATAAAGAGGAATCAAAACCTACGATGGGGGAAATTTGAAATCCCAGAAAGGTGCTCTGCTTTATGGACAACTTGCTTTTGTACAGACCAAGCTGAGGTTGAAGTGAAGTGATACTACTTTTGAAACTGCATGGAAACAATAGGTATTTCCAAATGAAGGATGATACTGTCTTAAGTACGTATTCTAGAAAGTACGTTGAGATTACAGTTTTAGTCTGAAGTAGTAGTTCTGGTCAATGTATTTCAGCTGGGGATGAGTCAGAACACCGGAATCCTTGAAAATATTACATGGACTTGTTATTTAACATAGCCCTTTTTTGCCTGCCTGGGTTTAAGGCTTCTGTAAATTTAAGCCAAGGTTATAAACATGCGTGTCTGTTAAATTTTAAAATCCAGTCTCTCTTCTGCACTCCTCTCGGGGATGATAACCAATAGAGTCAGTGCCTGGAGCCGCAATGCCAAGAATTCGGACGCTGAGGTGGGGCACTGTGTTGTCAGACAGTTTTGAGAGATGCTCTGAGTGAGGAAAATAAGATGGAGATTACTTAAAGGAAAAAAAAAAAGGTCTTGAAGTTGCATTTTGGGTCAGATTTTAGGATGGTTAATTAAATGTTATATTGAAGGAATGCCTTGCCCTTCCCTGAATTTCCTGCTGTTTTTTTCTCCCCATGGCAACTTTTGAGCTTGTTGAGTAGTAACCCGTTGTCTGTGGATCTCCAGGGTGCTGTGCTGACAGTTTCTAGTCAAAAGAGTTGAGAGTGAATGGAGACCTTTGTGGAGGGAGATGTACCGGAGAGAGGAGAAGGGAAGTCCGGATCCGGAGATAGGACGGCAGCGACAGCTTCGCGAAATGGAGAGGAGCTGGCAGGGATGCACCTGCCCTTGAAATTCCCGAAGGCGGCACGGTTTTGCAGGTGCACGTGTAATACATGAAATCACGGTGCATCTTGAATTATTTAAGCTGGGCAGCTTGGAGGAAATTCCTGAAGCGGTCGTGGAAGAGTGTGATTATAACATATAGAAGAGCTTTAATATTTACTATAGAAAAATCTTGCACCTTGTTCAAGAAATAAAGTCTTGAAAATAATGTGTTATTCCCTTTTGGCCATACCACCAGGAGTGGTGCCAGAGCTATCTGAGCAAAGTGACATATGATTGATATTTTACCAGACTCAGCCTTCTGCTGTGAAGGAATTGAGTTTGCATTTTGCATATATGGAAAATCAAATGAGCAGGGCTTGGGTTGTTTTTTTTAAACCTTGATTAACTTGATTGGCAAAGCTTGTGCTCCTTCTAAAAACATGACTGTCAAAGCTGTCCTGAAATATTTTTGACTTGGTTTTTCAAACTACTTATAGGCATCTTACAGGGCGTTGTTAGCGTAGCTGTCACGTAGGCAGCTTTATGCGGAACCTATTTAAAGTTCCGATAGGCAATTCTTTGCAAACATGTGATAGTTAATGTATCTCGTATTTTATGTGTAGTAGTAGCTGCTGCTGTTCTCCGGGATGTTACAGAAGAATTGCAAAATCCGTGTAGACTTTAGCCTTCCCGTTTCTCAGGTGGTCTGGTCTGCGTGCCTCCCGTCCCTTCCAGCGCTCCTCTTGCCCAACCTCTGTACTCTGCCTGTCTTTGTTCAAGGGAAACCTTACTGATTGATTCACTGGGGAGTGATATAGCAAAGGCCAAGTGTCAAAGTGCCTCTTAAGCGTGAGTGCTTTCGTTCAAAGTCGTCAGCCTTGAGACAAGTTAAGCCTGATTTTGCACGCCTACCTCCACGTACTCATCTCCTGCGCTTGCAAGTGCCGGGGATTTCCTTTGCCTTACCCGGGCTTTTGTGCAGCAGTGTGGTTGGGTCTGGTTATCCACAGTTCTCATTTTTTATTTTTTTTTCAGGTTGGTTTTGAGAGGTGAGAAGCTGATGGTGGGCTTTGCACTGCGGGAATAATTACAGTGTTTGCATTGGCGAAGAAGCGGTTTCTGTTCGGGGAGGGGGTTGGCTTTCCGCGTGTACGCTTGTTTGCTTGTGTCTCTAATGACATGGTTGCATGTTATTTTTCCCCAGAGCCCCCGAACCGCTCAGTGCGCAAACAGATAGAGTTTAGAGAAAAACATCCAAAGCTGGTGGCTGCTGGCCCCCAATTTTGGAGCGGCCATGGGCTCCTGCTGCTGAAAGGCTCCCTCGCGGGAAGCATGAGTGATGAAGGCAGGACTTGCCGTACGCTCTGTCACCCTTAAGACATCCATTGGCTCAATGTTTCGTTCTCGTCCTGGTGCATCCCTCTTTAACGTGTTGAAAAGCAAAAGCAATGCGTCCCCCCTCTGAGTGGGGGAAGATGGTCGTTTGTCCGTCTCTGAGCAAACGAAGGGGCAGAACAAAATCCCGATCTCCGATTGCTTCCAGTTTTTCCTAGGTTTGGAGTGGGTTTGGAGTTCTGGGGAGGCGAGGGTGGCTTTACTTGTGGATAAGCACAGCTTTTGCATCTCTCCTCCAGAGAAGAAGTATGAAGCCATGGCTGTGCCGTTGCCTCTTGAGCCCTAACCTCACCTGAACCGATTTCACGGTGCTGTTTGAAAGGCTGTAAACAACAGCAAAAGCGTCAGAACTTTCTGCAGATGCGCAGAACGCTGCTTTACGTTGGGGTCACAAGCAGAAGGCTTGCGGCAGCTATTGGGGCTGGAAATCTTTAGTTCTCACAGGCCATAGGAAGTGGTTTTTGCAAGTGTTGGTCATGGCTGATCAAATAGGTGTTCGACGAAGGCTTTGCATTCAGAAACTTTGGTTTTACTTTGATGCAAATATGTGAACAGACTGTGGCTACAAAGCTTGATCTGGTTTTGCTGACTGATGTTTGAGTTGCTGAGGTCACGTGTTACCTCCCAGATTTTTTTACTATAGCATTTACTGAATGTTCAACCTAAGTGGCAGCCTTTCACTGCAAACATAACACAGTAATACAGCTTCTTAGCATCAGTAATGGGGAAAGGAAAGCTGGTGCCTTTCCGAAAAAGAACGTGCTTTTTCCAGGTGTTGCATTAGTCCCCCAAAAAATGCACCTTGTCATTGATTTTGAGGACACATTTTCCCACTCTCCCCCAAACTTGTACATCGTTCTTTTCCGCTGGTATTGAAAGAGCTGGCTTTTCTCAAGTAGATGAGTCGAATTAAGCAGTTTACTCCTAAGTGAAAAAACTTAATTCAGCAATTGAAGCTAGTTCTTGGTACAGTCTCTTCTCCGAAAGCGTGTGCCTGCCTTTGCTGAAAGACGTAAAAGCCTGAACCTGCACATCCCTGTAGCTGTGGGCATATCTATGCAGTGCAAGGCAGCTGCTGCAGCGTGAGCTTGCCTGCTGCTGCTGGCTGGTAGCCCTGCTGTAGCGTTAGCCGTGGCAGGGAGATCCAGCAGATGCAAAATGCCTTCCCTGCCTGAGCGGTGTGCCTCTTTGGCCTTTCCAAATTGCTTTGGCCAGCGAATGTTGAATTCTGCTTTCTGTATTTGAGGCTTTAAAAGGGCCACTTTCCCGGGGGCTGGCAAACTGTCTTGCGGTGCTGGTCATAAATGCGGCCTGCAGGGAGGGAGATCGGCGCCGGGATTCAGGGAGCGCCTTCTGCCCAGGGCTCTGTGCCTGCTCGGGATGCTGAGCAGGCTCCTCATTATTGGGCTCTCGGGCTTCGCTGGTGCGGCAGGGATTTCTTTTTTTTTTTTTTTTTTTTTTTTTCCTTGTTCCTTGTGAACACTGCTTGCTGGGGCTGCGGAGAGTGTGAGAACAGCCGGAGAAATTTAATTTTGGCTTCCCTGCAAAGCACTTCAGAGCACTGCCACTAGGCAAGATCTGAAACCAGATAATCGACGCTGGGCCAGGCCCTCCCAAGAAATCAGCTGGGGAACTGCTCTGCCGGGGTGTTAACAGGTCTGGCTGGTGTTTGTGCGGGTGGTCAGCCGTGCAAGTAGGGACTGCGCCCCAGCCTGTTTCATGCTCCGCTTGCCATCGCTTTCAGACAGGTATAGCACTTTGGGTTTTGAAGCATCGGATTATAATTGCAGTTGTTTGAGCGCTGTAATTTATCACGGCCACACATGTTCTGCAACACTCCCAGCTATGTGGCTGGAGCACAGGCTTTCACAACGAAGTTATAATTACTGGTGTTGGACCAGGGAGTGGAGCAGAGCAGAGCATAGTCCCATGCAGCTTCCAGAGATCCTCTCTTGACTGTGCGGGAGTCGCCCCAGATCCCTTTTTGCAAGCCTTTTTGAATCTACGGGGACGTGGGCTGCATCCTCCGGTATGGTGTTCACATGGTTTTCAGGAGGTGCTGGCAAATGGCTAGGGCTGTGTTGATGAGAGAGAGGAGCAAGGCTTTCCTGCAGTCTAATGAGCTCTGTATAAACAGTTTTCTCTGGAGCATGTGGATGATGGAGCCTTCGATGAGCCTCTGGAGAAAAATCTGGGCTGGACCTCGGGAAGACAAATTGCAGCCTGCAACAATTACAGTTTTTCTGAATGTTTGAGATTGAAAGGATGCTTCCGCTCGTGGGACTTGCGCAGCATTTAAGTAATTCAGCCTGGGATACCTGACGCTTCTGTGATTTATCCAGATTTCCGAGAGCTCCTGGGAGGCTTCCTTCATGCAACACGTTCCTTATAGCACCGAGAATTATTCGACTGTAAAAGCAGCAGGGAGAAAGGAGCCAATCCTCCAGATACTTACAGTTATAGGGCTGTTGTCATAGCATTAGCTGCGCCAATTTAAATGGATATAACTTCCTCAAGTAGACGGGGCTGAAAGTTGACAAAATGATGCTGTGCACGGGGAGGAAGATTCATGCTGTCGTAACTCCTTGTGTATTACTGAAGTGCCAAATGGATTAGGAGCTTTAAGAGCTTTAAATTTCTGCGCTTTTGGCATCGCCTCCTTGGAACGAGTGCATCTCCGTAGTGAAGCTTTGGAAAGGAAATGGTGCTTGAACGGGTAGTCCCAGACTAGTTCCTTCTAATTTCACTTGCAATCAAGTGATGGGGAGGGAGAGACAGATGCTGCAGCTGCGTGATTACAGAAAATGCAGCTGTTAACACACTTGCTTATTTTCCCACTAATGAGGCGTCAACTCTCTTCTGATTTTGCTGTTTGGGTAGCGGTTTTATTCTAGCAGCAAATTGGACCAGTGTTGTTGTTGTTTAATTTTTCTTTATTCTGATCTGGTTTGGGTTCAACAGCTGTCAAGATAATTTTTCAGAACTAGTCCGGTTTGAGCAATTCCAGCTAGCTTTAAAATGCTCAGTGAGCTCTCAATGCAGCTGGTTAGGCTACGCTGCTTTGTGGAACTTGTTTCCAATAGAGTTATACCTCAGTGTTAATCCAGTTCCTCAGCTGCAAGCAGTAAATGGGTAGTTCTGGCTTAAGCATCTTCACTTTCAGTTCTTCCGATTATCTTGTGATGTCTTGGAAACTTCTGGGCACAGTTGGTTTTTCTTCTTTGCTTTGTGAAGCAATACAAAGGTGGAAAGAGGATGAGGAGCCCCGGCACGCTCCCTTCCCAGCTGAAACGAGGACAATACTTGCTGTAAGTAAACTTAGCATGAGTCTGATTTTGAGGCGTGATACGCTTGACTGTCAGATGGTTTACTTTGGAGCAGCGTTCAGAAGTTCGGCTTCTGTGTTATGCTGGGGGAAGGAAACGACTTGCTAGATCACGGGGAGTAATCTTAGCTGCTCTGTGCTTTTTGCTGAGAAGTGGGTGAGCGGGAGCATCCCCCTAGCAATGCAATCCATGCAATACAAGCAATTTTGTAGGCATGGAAAGACTTCTTGGTAGTCCAGCATGCTAACAATGACTTTTCTTCAATAGAGTGATCTCGTAAGACTATTTGGTGCCTGTTGCTGGTCGCGTGCTTGTCATGTGGATGAATTGTTGGTTTAGTAGGTTTTTTCTTCATGCCTATCACAATACCTCTCCAAAACCGGCAGTGGCATCGCTATAGCAGTCTCGCAGCAAGCCCTCCTTAGCACAAGGCTCGGGGGGGCTCTTTCTGCACCTGGGTACGACAAATCACGGAGAACAGAAAAACGCAGAAAATTCACCAGGCTGGGAGTGACTTCTGTAGAGAGGCGAGAGGGTTCTCCAAAAGCGGTGTCGAGGAACAGATCTAAAACATTGCACTTGGCTTCTGTGGGGTATGGAGCCAACTGTTGGTATCTTTGGTCCCCCCCCCCATTGGTCATGGTGGTTTGTAATAAATTCACAGTGCATATGGCTCTGGAATAGCAAGATTCATTATGGATGCTAAACCTGGTTGTTCCCACCGCCATTACCGTATTATGTCAGAAGAAGGACTTGGGAGAATAAACAACGCTCCAGCTTCTACTAACCACTCTTCAGGTCATGGCGGTGGTTTTATCGTGGTGATATCGTGGGGAAGTTCCCTGTGTAGAAACTGAACCTTTTTAACCACGCTTTGTAACTGTCCCACTCAAGATTGGTTTATTTCTACCAATAATACACAGATAATACTGAGCCAGCGCAGAGCAAAGGGGATTCAGTCATGCGTTTGAAGACAAACAGAATTCCCCTGACTTTGGACTTCAGGTTTTTGATGGGGTGTGATCTGGAAGACTGACCTTCCCTTGGTCTCCAAACTGAGCAGGGCAGGGAGAAACTTGGCTGATGTTTTTGTTTTGGCTTTTCTTCAGTTTAGCCAAGGAATCTGTCATGGAAACTTTTGAGAGAGTAATGCCAACTTCTGCATTTGCTTAAGTTACTTTGAGTGTATTTCTGTGTGATGTCCTGTTTCTGCTGTAAAGCTGGATTGCAGAGGGTTTACAATCATGTCAAAGCATTGCTGGATGGTGCTGGTGTTTTCCTTGCTGGCACTTAAGGGATTTGCTTGCCTATGATGCCAGAATGTGTGGCGTTGGCTTATTTTGTCTTTCCACAAATTTCCAGATATTTGGTTATTGATCTGTGGAGAAGTGCTTCGTAGTGTTAGAGCAGCTGACCTCTGAGTGTGGGAGAGAGAACTTGGAGACCAGATGCCAAGGAAGAGATCTATGCAGACATAACCTCCTTTTATTAAAAAATAATAAATAAAAAAAACCCAGCTGCCTGTGATTGCTTGATGACTATTATGCCTAAGAACTTGTGTCAAAGGACTTGCGCATCTGAGACTGTTAAAATGGATTGCATTGAGTTAAAATGGATTGCATTGAGTCTTGGTGCTCTTCCCGCGTTAATGCGTTTTTGACTCTATCTTTACTGTCATCTTTGCATGTTCAGCTCGAGTGTTTCTCTTGACATTCCCGGTTGCAGCCTGTCAGAGATGAAAGCTGGGTTAGGGTATTAGCTGTAAATGTGTTACAACATGGCAAGGCGCTGCTACCTGTTCTGCACTGGAAGACTGGTCTAGCATTTGGACTTTGGAGAGAGAGGTGGATTTCTCACAGTTCTAGGAAACATATGTAGAAAAAAGGAAAAAAAAAAATCAGTTTTCATTTTGAGTATTGCTACTTAAAGCATTCCTATGCTTAGGTTCCGGAGAAGATATTTCATTTAAGCTATCGTTTGTCTTGGCGTTCCTTATGGCGTCAAACAGGGAAGACGGTCACTATGCTGTTAATGACTTTCCACTCTTGGAAAAATCCCCTTCCTTCAATCCCTACCAGACTTTTTCTCACTTTAGAGCAGATGTGGCATGAACAAAGTCATGTCTACAGCACTCGGTTTGAAAGATACTCTTACTCATCCGAATAACAAGGGGCTGTGAAGCCCCTGCAAGTGGAGGATGTGTGGTGAGTGGCCAGAAGGGCAGAGCGCTGCTTGCGAAAGCTTGAGGAGAAGGAGGTGGCTGGTGCTGGTTTTTTAAGGCAAGCCACGGCCGTTTGTTTTGGGTTTTTCACCTCTCTGAGCACTTCTGCCAGAGGCTCAGTCTCTCGGTGAGGACAACAGAAAATAGGATGAGAGTTGCAAGGAAACCACTGGTCCATATAGCCTAGGAAAAGTTACCCTCCCCAGGGCATGGTTATGTAGGATGCCTGGTCTACCACTGCCCAACCCTGCTTCGCCGGATTTATTTCTTAAATTATAGTCCTCTTGCCAACTCCAGAGGCTGTGTGTGGTCAGTTTGGCCTCTTGTGCAAGAAGAGTTCCTATTTGGGGGGAAATTGGCTGGCTGGCTGGCTTGATAAGCATCCTCCTAATTTCCAGAACCTGTTTTTCTTGCCAGAAAAACATAGATATACATAAACGTTTGCTCCTCACAAAGCACTCCCGTTTGGGCCCTAGCCAAGGGAGGTATCCCGTGTATAACGGGGCGTAAGGGTCAGTTACCCCAAAACATGTCGGGAAGAGTCCGACATCTAGAAAAGCAGCGTGCAAACCACGGTGGTTTTCAATTCCTAAGTTTCTTTCAGTTAATGCATATATAAGCAAGTCAGTTAAAAGACATCGGGCTTATTTCAAATAGATAATCTAATTATCAGCTTGATTAAACCATATCAAATGAACAGTTCTTGTAATTCGGTAGCTTTGTTCTAATCACTGCAAAAGCAGTCGTAGCTTTAATTAAGAGCCTCAAAAGTGGCAGAGCAGTGTTGACTCTGTCGATTGAGGGGTGTTCCAGCAAATACCTGACTGCAGGGAGGATTGAACTGCTCCTAGGTTGATGCGAATATGAAGACTGACTCTTTGGTGCCAATAAAGGGAACCTGACTATTTAATAAATACGATTAAATGCAAGCATTGTCCTTTTCTGCTGTTTCCAATGCTCAGATACAGGCTTAATTAAATCTATTCCAATATCACTCAATTAGGCTGACTCTTTTTTAATGTTTATAGGTTAGTATCACCTACCTGTATCCTTTCATAGCATTAGACCTGCAGCTTCTTATGTGACTGCTCCTTCAGACTGCAAAATTTCTTGATTCCTCAAATACCTGACCCACGCCTGCTGCAGGTCACTTGCTGAAGTCGAAATGGAAGAGTACAAAGACATGGTAACCATTCTGCTAAAAATGGAACAGGAAAACTAAAAATCAGGTTTAGTTTGCTGGATAACTCAGGAAGCCAACACATGGCTGAAGGGGCTCTCTGGACGGTGCTGTTTCTCTCCTATTGTGCTTACTAAATGCTAGAGGCCATCTAGTAGTAAGCTCCTACTCGTGGTGTGGCCAGAAGGCCTGGGATGTACTCGTTGCATGGGTGTAGGTGAGCAGCCAGCCTCTGCTGCTGATGCTTTGGGTGAAGGCAATCAGCAGTCGTCTGCATTTCTTCTGGGTTTGATGCTTCCTCCCCGCCTTTCCATGGAGACCTCTTGCGATGTACTGCTTGGAGGGAGCCATCCTCCTCCCGGGGCTGGCACGCCTTCTGCGTTCGCAGGAAAAGTTCCCTCTCAGGGTAAATGGGAGCAGGACCGTTTCCGTAATGTTCTACCTGGCTGGGAAAGTCCAGATGTGCTGAAGCTGTCTGGGCTGCCAGCAGCTTCGTTAGGGTGCTGGGTGTTGGTTTGCTCAGCCATGCCTTCAGCGAGGCGGTTCCTGTCCTGGGTGCAGATTCTTATCTCTTTCTTTTTATATTTTAGTAATTTGCGTTGGTTTTGAACAGTGACTTGACATAGCATCAAGATGAAAAGTCAGGAATGAGTAATTCTTTTTCCTCCCATAAACATATTTTTAGGACCTCTCTGCCAAACGTGATGATTTGGTTATTTAATGTCTACAACGTTTATAAAATGCAACTGTGGGGAATGACAACAGTGAGTAGCCAGGTTCTAACCTGCATGGGGATTTGCATGTATTTAATTTATTAATGTTGGCAGATCTCTGCTTAATAGACCAAGTTTACTTTTCACATGAGTAGGTGGACTTTTTGTTTTTCTTTTGTCTAATTGTTTCAGAAAACGACAGTGAAACAGCCTGCCTGTAGCAACACGCAAGCAGTCAAATACCTGGGATTTATTTCTGCTGTATGCCCTGGACCAGCATTCAGATCAGCTTTGGTAGATTTGATGAGAATTTGTAATGTGTTAGAAATGGCGTCGGTGTAACAGGGAACGTACTTGGGCTGGGAGCTGGGTGAAACAGCTTTCTGGCTGGTTTTCCCAGCTCCGGTGGCATTTGCCGTCACCGCCTTGGTTTTAATTACTATCATGTTCTATGGCTTAATATTAAACCACATCTCATTGCATCCTGTCTCTTAATTGGCTTAACTGGCCGTCACCCAAAAAGACTCTACTGTGTATAGAAACAAGCTTCCCCAAATATTTCCTAATTGGCAGTTGGTGCTTTGTGAGGAGACGGGTCCCTCTCAGCGATATTAATAGATGTTTTCTTCTGTTCGTTCTCAGGATTGGACATTGATCCTATGACGCATGCCCGGAAGAAACAACTTTTCCTTCTGAAACATCCAGCTGGTTCTGCTGGCCAGGCTTCATCACCAACAGGCAGCAGGAGGATGGACAGGACCGAGGCAGAGTGTGGCGAGCAGAGAGATGAAGATGCCACCGAGGCTCCAAACTGTCCCAGTGGGTTTGTGGGGACAAACAAAAGCAAGAATTTGCATGAAGTGCGAAAGACGTACCCGCTGCGGAGACGTCTGCACCCCTCGGTGAACAAAAAGACCTGCAAAGTGCTCCTCACCAGGCTGGAGGATGTGGCTGGATCTCTGTCGAAACAGGCTCAGAGCTGCAAAAAAAAGGACCTTCCCAGCTGGATGGAGGGTTTGGGACCTGCTTTGTTCTCTGAACAAGTTCAGCCTGTGGGAGCAGGGAAGAGTGATTCATCTGGGGAAAAGTGCACAATAACTTATCCAGGGACAGAGCAAGACCTTGATACTGCTCCTTCAGAGCCCAGGAAACGCAGGCTGGCCTCGCTGAACGCAGAGGCAGTGAACAATCTGCTTTTTGAACGGGACGATGGCTTATTATCCAGCAGGCGCTTTCGGAGGGACTCTGTTAAAGCCGGTGGAGACTGTACCGTTAAGAGCTTGCATTGCAAGGCTGGTGACAACTGGCCTGCGTTGGAAAAAACAGCTGTGAAAACAGGTAAAGGAAAAAACCGGCATGAGCCCAGTCAGAAATGCAATAGCTGTGACCATTCACTGGATGATGTCTTTGATGATGGGACAAAGAGGGAGGACGGTGCCATCTCCTATCATCCCACCCCAAAGAGACTGGCCAGCCTGAATGCTGTGGCCTTTCTGAAGCTGACCCACGAGAAAGACCAACCCCTGAAGCAGAGGAGTAAATCGGATGGAGAGGGCAAGTCCGAGAACCACTGTTCAAAATCTACGCTCAAATGGGCCAAAGCCGGTAGGAAGAATTGCGTCAAATCCAAGAAGGAAATGGCTAGCTTAAAAATGGAAGGTCAGCATGGCTGGCGGGGACTCGCTCTAGGCGCTTTTGGGAAAGGAGAGCAGCGGGACTCCTCTAGGCTCTACGGGGTGACAGAGCCCGTCCCTTACGAGTCGCTGTCTAGCTCCTATGCTAGCACAGAGGGTTTCTACCACAGACTGCCTTTGCTTATGGGTGGACAAGCTTCCATGAAGCCGGAGTATGGAAGACCTGGAGAGAAATCCCCGACCCCCAAGCAGGAATTTCATCAGCCTTCCTTCCCCGTGCAGCAGTTCCCTCCCTTGCCTGTGCCCGGAAATCACACGGATTGTGGATGTGTCTATGAATCCTCACATCTGACTCCATTGAATGGGTTTTATGTTTATTATGGCCAAAGTGGATACAGTGGCTACTCTCACTGCTCCGTTTACCCCAAGGACGAGCTTTCGCAATCCGCTACCTGCGAGGGGCTCTTGGTATCACCCGGTTCCTTGCCATCAGGTGCTCATTTCCAGCCACTCCACTGGTGTAACTCTCCGTACTGTTGTGGAGAAGGAACGGCAATTAACAGTTACAGCGTCTGTGGAGTCGTGCACGTGCCAGAGGGCAGGATTAGCAGCGTGCATGCAGGACGGAACAGCTACCCCTACAAAATGCCTTTTGCAGCAGGTAAGGTGCAAAGCGCGAGCAAATCCCGTTCGGTGTTCCTAGGGAAAGGGGGCTGGTTCAGCGTGGTGGCTAATGAAGGTATCTCGTTGCCAGGAGGCAAGCTCCCTCTGCGCGTGGTGCGTCTCCGCTTGGCAGCCAGACTGCGGCTCGGAAAGAATCCGCGTTTCACCTCCCCTTCCCCCATTTTTAGCCCTGAGGGTTTTTCCCACTGAAAGGTCTTATTGGTGTGGAAAGCATAGAAATCGGTGAAAGGATTTGGGCAGTGAGAAGGTGACTCATGACTTGTCACGCTGGAGCTAACCGCTTAGCTTTGATCTGTGTAAAATGAGTGGTTTTTAGTTCCTACATGCTCTGCGAGGCTTCTCGCCATCCTGCTGTGCTGAGCGGAGGGTCTAAAGCACATCGGGCTGAGTTACTCCTCCGTTCCCAAAAGCTCACGCTCGGGACTGAAGCATCCTTGCAGAGCAGAGCGGTGTGAAGAAGCAGGCATTGCCTCCGTCATTACTCTTAGTGGTGCAAGCTGTATGGGGATGCAGGCTTTTAAGATTTTATAGATCAGATCTGGCAGGGCTGTCCAGCAATTCAGTTTGTCTGCTGTTTGGACAGATGCCTGAATTTGACCGTGGTGATGTGAGTGCCAGGTACGCTGTTAGTTTGGTGAGTAGTGGTCCTATCTTTGCTCTTAAACGCGTCTGAAAGTGAGAACAGGCGGCAGTGTGAGAGGCGATGTAGTTATTTGCCTGGCTCTCTCCTGTACCCTGTCTGTTTTTCAGACTTTGTCCTCCAGTGTGCTTTACCTTGGAGCTCTGCCTTTGCTACTAAAAATATCTTTTGAAATATTTAAAACTGGATTGTTGCGTGAGGGTTATCAGACACCGGTACTTTGTATAAAAGCCATCCTGCTAGACAGCGCTGCCGTTTGAAAGGGTACGGTCTATAGACGAGGCTGCTGCTTCAGCTCTTGGGAGCGTAAACATCGGTCTTTCAGTTAACCACGTGTTCGAGTCAAAAGGAGGCATGACTTATCCACTTGAAACAGATTTTCAGGTAGGTGGATGAAATTTTGGTTCAGTGCTCGGTTTGAGCGAGGCTTTGTCATCTTCCGTGGTAGGAAGCTGCTGAAACTCGGGAGCATTTGGTTGAAGTATAATTCCCGTTTTCCCTAAATATCCCCGCTGTCATGGTGCCGCTTCCTACGGTAGCAGCTAGGCAGCATTCGGTGCTGGCTTCAGCGCTCTTTGAAGCTGAATGCTTGCAAGACACCGAGCTCAGCAATGTGTTCTTGTCTGACAGTTTTCTGTGTAGTGCCCCGAGGTCATGTCAGTCGACTTTGTTCCTGAAATTTTGCATGCCGGTGCCTCTAACTTCATGCAACCAGAAGGATGCGGGCGGTGCAAACAGAGTATTTCGGAGTTCAGCCCTCCCCGTGAACTTGGCAATTTCTCACGGTGCTGGCAGGGGCAGTAGTGGTCCCAGGGGCATGTATTTCTTCGCGGTGTGTCACCCCGCTGCTAAGATCTTTCTCGGTGTAGTTTTGTAAGTGGCAAGATAATTTCTTTTTCTAGCACGTTTTTTGGATGCGGTGCTTTCTGTGTTAAAGCTGAGTGTAAGTATAAATGCTTCGCTGATTCTGATTTCCTTCCTGTGAGCAACTTTGATTTAAAAGCCTACAACATCGGAATAATTTAGACTTTGTTTTGCGGATTGAAATCTATAAGGAGGTCTCCTAGAATATTAACAGGGACTTAGCTTAGGAGTTGATTTTTATATACGTGTGCGCCTCTGAAATCTTATCCTTCCCTCGTGCGTTATTTTAGTGAACTAGAGAACTTTGGCTGGAAGCAAGAGGCTCCCATCTGAGAGCACGGGTACGAGGGGATCCAGCTTGACGTGTCGCGTGCCTTGCGTTATATCTGCCTCGTTTGGTGTGTTTGAGATGTTCGTACAGAAATATCGGTGCCTGTTTGGTACAAATGAAGGGATCGGACTGTAATCTTGGGCAGTCGTGGTCCGCCGCACGTGGGGGAGAGGCGGTGCTTTCCCCGTCCCGCGGCTGGTTTGCAGCGTGCCGTTTGAACGCAGGGCGGTGGGGATGAGATCGGCCGGGCTGCAAGAGATGCTGCAGCCACCGTGCCGGTGCAGGGGCTGGCAGTGTGTGCAGCCAAGTCCCGGTGGGGGCAGCAAGGCCAGGTCTGCACTGCTTTCCTGAAGTTTAGTGATACTTTTGTGAAGCTTCATCCTGCTTTAGTTCAAGCTTGAAAACTGCTTTTGTAAGCAAAATACTCAAGAGGTGATTCACTGCCAAGGCCAGGCACTTTACCTGAACTCACATCCTGACGTCTTGGCTCGCTGAGGGAGTCGCTGTGGCATTTGCTGCTCAGGGTCCGCAACGTCCGGGACGGTCCGTGGCAGCCCTCACGCTCGCCGTTCGGCAGCGGCTCTGTTGCAGCCTCTTGGGGAGGGTTAAGTGGGAGGCAGGAGGCAATAATTTCCTGTTGTTGCCAGGGGATCGCAGCAGTTATTTATCAGGAGCTTGGTGGCTTCAGATGTTTTTTCACTTTTAGGTTTCTTTGCAGCTCTGCAGCAGCGAGATCCCACAGATCTGCTAGGACATGCTGCAGTCTGGAGGCATCTCCTGGAGGCTGCCTGAAGCTGCCCTTTTTGTCAGCCCAAAAAGCATGCTTTCTGATGTAGGGAACAGGGGCGCGTTGTGTGTTGGTCTGGGAGCTTTCTTCCTGCTGACGGAGGTGATTCAAATCCGAGTTGCTCCTCTTGGACACGTTGACCTGGGCCGAGGGCTTGTTTTGTGACTCGTGGAGCGGTGCGGTGTTTTGGGATGCCTTTGAGAGGCAGCGTCAGCCGACTAACCGACCTGTTGTGGTTAATGCGCCTGCTTCAGCAACACAGCTTTGCTAACGCAGCAGCGTGCATCATCTTACATAGTTTTGTTCCACGCTGTTTCATGTTTCTGGAGTTAATTTGGAGAATCTTCTCCATTTTCCCTGATTAGTAGAATTTGTCTTTTTGAAAGAAGCTGTCTGCTTCTGCTAGTGTGGTTTAATCCTTCCCATCATTTTGATAAGCCTTTTATTTCTTTTATACATATGACAGGCTGGAACTGCTTTGGACACTGGCCAGCCTTATGTGTGTTACTGGCTGGCATTACTTCGGGGGTTTCGGATGGGTTTGTTGTAGTGCAGTGTCATCGGCAGCAACATATTGGAGCATCGCAGGCTTAGAAATATCTTTGCTTTCAGAATCCAGTGACAGTGCAAAATGAAATTACAACGTGAAGAGTCTTTACTGCGGTAATGCAATAAAGGGAATTTCAGGGGAAAGCGGTGGTAGTTTGGGACAGTCTTGACTTGTGTAGTCGTCTCCTATTTCAAATGAGATCCATGCCTCTCTTCTTCCCTTCTGTTAGAAGGCTGCAAGTCTCTGGACCAGCTGAACCTCACAATCCCCGTGGCAGGGCACCCCGCATCGCCTGCCCACCCGCTCTCAGGATGTCCTGTACCCAGCGTGCCACCGGCTGCAGAACCCGTTCCTCATCTGCAGACCCCCAACTCTGACCCTCAGACCATGGCCCGAGAATGTCCACAGAGCTCAAA
This sequence comes from Nipponia nippon, assembly GCF_047370975.1. Classification (NCBI taxonomy): domain Eukaryota; kingdom Metazoa; phylum Chordata; class Aves; order Pelecaniformes; family Threskiornithidae; genus Nipponia; species Nipponia nippon. The sequence goes on along the minus strand of NW_028262291.1, from coordinate 930,648 downwards.
GCCTCCCAGTGGCTCCAAATCCGGTCTCCGAAATACTACGGGCTGTCTCCACGCCTCTGACAGCAAAGCAGCGGGAGGTCATTCCCATCCAAAGCAGCAGCGCATTAGCAGGCGGAGAGCTACCAATGGCTGGATACCCGTTGGCACAGCCTGCGAGAAGGCCGTCTACGTTGTGGTAGGTGTCTGCGGAGTGCTGGTTTGTGTGTGTGTATGGCTATACCCATTTTTGCATCTTCAGGGGACTAAGATCTTGAAGGCTTGAGAGCGTTTTGGGTCTTGCTTCAAGGTGGAGGTGGTCACTTGGTGCCACCTAGAACCTGCTGGACAAGCAAATAGTGCCTTTTGGCTGGGCTTCGAGGCTGAGCTGCTCTTGGCTTTGTTCTTCTCATGTGCCCTGCTATTACCTTGCACAGCATGACAGGCAGTTTGGGAGGGAAGGAAAACCTGCTGCTCCTGTGCTAGTGTCAGCTGAAATGCCATGATGATGAATACTTCTGGCTTTGGCATTTGCAAGGGTGGCACCTGTTGCACCTGTGAGTCCCTCCTACAGCGAGATCGTTCTCCAGCTTCTTCCTCCCGGGTTAGGGCAAACCTGTTTGAGAAAATGAGGGAGGCTTTGGCCTTGTTACGAGGAGCAGTTGTCTAAATGTAGCTCTCATAAGGTGGTTCTCACTCATGGGATCTCCCAGACAGCACAGTGGACTGAGACAGTATCCTGGCTCCCAGGTGGAATTTTTCTAGCACCCAATATCCCCATTCTTCTAACTTATCTGGTGGCATGGCCAGTCACTCCTTCAAGCATTTCTTGTCTGTGCTTTCCCATTTGTTGTGTTCAGAGACTAGTTCCTGCAAGATGGGAGATTTCCTGCCAGAAAATGTAATTGGCTACAGTAAAGTCCATGTCAATTGAGAGAGAAGGCAATGTCCTTCATGTTATTAAAATGTAAGAGCTGTGAACTTGAAATCTGGACCCATGTGCTGTCTGGGACGGTGGGACAAGGCGTTGAACCGTGCGGAGTAAATGTCAGCAGCAAGGGGAGCTGTGGTCCAAGCGGACTCGTCTGCGCTGCCGCTTGGTGCGGTGGTAGAACGTCGAGCTGCTGCGAGCGTCATCCAGGACAGGTTTTGTAGCTTCAGCTCTTAGGGCTGCGTACAGGTACCAAGGGCTGCGGAAGGATGAAGCCCGTGGAAGCCAGAGACGGGCTGCCTGCGTCCGTCGCTCAGACTTCGACACTTTGAAGGGAGCAGCGCACCATTAATCTCCTTAAGTCCTGACGCCTAATGCTTCCGATTTTGCCTGGGCGGTCTGGCAGGAGGTTAAACCCATCCTGCCCAGGCATTCTGAAATGAGTTTTCAGAGCAAAGATAAAATAAAATAACCCCCGCAGTTCATAGTCCAAAAAGTGATCGTTTTGTAATGTTAGAGGGTAAAAAGGAAACGTTAGCAATCTCGTTGAGGAAAGCTGTAGGCCACAGCCTCCCTGCTACTCCCTCCCCCGTTCATGTGAAATATTTCATGTTTTATTTGTTGCCTTGCAATGTTTGTATCGGAGAAACACACAGCATTCAAAATAGGCCTAGTTTTCTGCGCCTTTGAATATGAAGGAAATCCACACTTAGAGGTAGGCAGATAAAATGGTGATTTTTCTGAAGGTTGGTTTTTTGCATGCAGAATTGAAGGAGCAATTGCTTTTTTAATTTGAAATAAGGGTGTTCATTTCAGAAATACGTGCTTTTGTGAGACTTGCGGTCCCGCTGCTGAGCTGCCCCTTACTGCCAGCACTACGTGGGAGAAATAGTTGTGTTTTGCTTTATTTGAAAATGATGGCAACGTATGACCTGCGAGCACTTGGATGCTATTCCTCAGTGAACTTTCTTTACCTGTGAATGCCCTGCCCATAGAAAAAGTAATGCGTTTGACCTGGTCTTTGTTGCTATAAACCAACCTGGTGGGAATAGAGATGTCACGAGTGGCGTTATGCTCTACAACTTCTCCGAGATCTGCTGGAGTGGAAGGACTTAGCTCTGAGTAGGCTTAGGCAAGTTTTTAATCCTCAGCAGGACCAAAGGAGTCTTGGATTGGGGTAGCAAACAATAAAATAACTCTCTGCCTGTGCGCTCAGGTTGCTTTATTTTTTGTGTGTGTTCTAATGGTATAGAACGAACCGGAGCCGGCTGTTCGCAAGAGCTATCAGGCTGTGGAGAGAGATGGGGAGATTATCCGGGTACGAGATACTGTCCTCTTGAAATCAGGACCCCGGAAGAAATCGATGCCATACGTTGCGAAGATATCGGCACTGTGGGAAGACCCTAAAACAGGTACTGTGCCAAAAGAGTCTGTATTGCCTCTGTGCCTGAGAGACGAGGGTGAGCTGGAACTGGGGAAGTGATGGATCTCGGGGGAGCTGCAGGCTTGTTAGGGTGCTCCACCGCTGCCAGAGCGGGTGATGAAGAGGAGGAGATTAGCTCCATGGCTTTCGTTCAGATTGTTCCGGGAGCTGAAATGCTCTTTAATCACTAGCCTGGGACTGGTAATCAAAATCTTCCTGGTCGTGAAAGCGCATAATATCTGCCAAGTGCCCGTCTTAGCAACGATCTCCTTTATTATTTCATTGCAACAGACGTCTCAGGAGCTGCTGTTTACTCAGATGCGCTATCCAGCATCTGGGCTGGGAGTTGGTGCGGAGCTCGGCCTTACTGCAGAAGCTCTTGATGGAACCTGAGTAGAGGCGGTGATTGGAGTAGGGTGGTTTTGATGTTAAGGTCCCGTCCCAACTAGCGATACCCAAGACTAGGAAGCTGTGCCAAGTGGTGTAAAGTACAGGTCTTGCTTAAAAGTAAAAAAAAAAAAAAAAAAAAAAAAAAAAAAAAAAAAATTCTATGTGTAAAAGGAACTGATCAGCATGTGGCGAGGCCCATCTCGGTCATGTCATCCTGTGACAGCAATTCTGGCATTAACCTGGGAGCTAATGCTGCAAGTACCAAGCTTTGGATGAGCATCTCTTCCAGCTTGCTGTCTGGATGGGTACTTTTTTCAGATGGAAAAGTTTGATTTTGGTTGGGTTTGGGTTTTTTTGTGCCTAACTGACCTTTCTGTGGTGATGTAACACAAGTAGAAGGGGGTGAAGGTGTAATGGAATAGCAGTGTGGCCGACTTCATACAGCTTCTTGCTGTGACAAAAGGACACCTAGTTCAGCATGAAATATTTATCACGGCACAGCTGCCTCTGCGTGAGCGCTACGGGAATGAAAGGGATGAAGCAGGAGGAGGAAGCTGGATATTAGTGGGAAAACCCTACGAGAAAACTGAGGCTTGACGTATTTTAATAAATCTTCTTGCAGGGGAGCTGATGATGAGCCTCCTCTGGTATTACAGACCGGAGCACACTCAGGGAGGCCGCAATCCCAGTATGCACCAGGTGAGCCATCCGAATGCGAAACTCGGGGCCAGGGCCCCCTGCTACGTCTGTGTTTCTGCAGAAAGAGGGGATTAGCCTGAGTATCTCCCTGCATTCCTGGGTGGCCTCAAACTCGGGGGGCTGAGCTGCTGTTTTGAGTAAGGTGGAGCAGTCTCTTGGCTGTGATGCAGCTGTTGCCACATGTGTTGAGTGGTGGTGTCCTGGGCTTTTCCCCAATTTCTTGTCCTGTGTAGAAACTCTGGGCTGTAACAAGCTGCTGCATTCTTTACGTGGCTGCCTCTTAAATTTTAATGTTTCTCCCTTTAATCTGAGAAAATCCTGCGCAGTGAGTGAAAAGTTGTTTTGACTGCTACCTTAGGAGTGAGGAAGAGTGAGTTTATACTGAATCGAGATCACTTGACGCCTTTCCAGAACGGGTATTCTAATTCACCCAGAAACGCAGAGCTCGGTGCAAAAGCTCCTGCTGCAATTCTGCAGGACATTGGAGTACCTGTATCGTGTGCTGCCTTTTTATCATAAATCCCTTAATCTGCTGCTTAAGCTCCAGAAGCTTGTTTGTTTTCTGCAGAAATGTGGATGCATCATCCTTCCCCGCATAGATTTATGATGAGAATTAAAGACTGACTCAAGGATGTTGTGCCAGTATAATAGAGTTCGCTTTTGAAAAGGAAAAACGTGTGAATCATTATGACTTCACGCCTTGCTCTGCTTTGCATGGGCTTGTGTTGGGTGACAGAACAGGCTGTTTTTAAACTGGGAATGGAGAATTTACTGCTGTTTTCAACCCACCAAAATACTTGGTGCATTTTTCTTTTTTTTGCCTTTTTAAATGAAAGGGGAGGGAGGAGGTGAGAGCAGGACTGGGGAACAGCCAGGGAATTGTACCTGCCTGACTTGCAGGGCACAGATGACTTTCGAAACCAAAATGTGGTACTTTATAGTTTTCTGGTCCATAAATTAAGTGTGACTGTATCCAGTTGCATTTTAGTGTAGAGAGTGCCAGTAGTCTGGCCAGGAGGAATTAAGCCAGGTTTTTGCACACCTGCTTAATTACCCAAGACCTCAAATGAGAGGGTGCCATTTGGGCTGAGCAGCTGGGATGGGCCTGCCAAAGATGACTCAGATAGTTTTGATTTAAGGAGTAGACCAAAACCCCAATGTGCAGAAGCAAGGTGTGGCATTTTCAGTTTCTCTGATTAAGCGTGTCCCCAAACGGTGACCCTTTTGTGAGTCTTCCCTTCCAGCTTCCGTCCTCGGGGCTGTGAGCAGAAACAAAGCCTGCGAGTAACGCTTCCAGACTTGTGCAGAGCATCCTTATTCCCAGAGATCATCTTTGCTGATCTAACCACACCTGAAATTCTTGCAAATGGCTCCATCTGGGTTGCCCCATATCTGCCTGCTGCAGAGCCAAGTTTCCTAAATTACCCTGGGAAAAAAGACTATTGCTACTTCCCTCACTAAACCAGCCTTTTTAATTGAATTGGGGTGAGGGAAGGGTTGGAAAAGAAGGGATTCCTTTAGCTTTGATACAGAGATGGGTTAGAAAGACTGGTTGTGTGTCAAAGGGTAGTAGAAAAGACAGCAAAGTGCTATTCAAGATCCATTTCAACCCTTAGCTGTAGAAACAAATTGGAAGGGTTTGCAGCACAGGAAAGGGAAAACGAACGAAGAGCATCCGTAGGAGCTGTGTGGGTGGGGAGTGCTCCGACCTCCTGCCCGCAGGAGCATTGCTCGCTGGGTTTTCTGGATGCGGTCTGCAGGCTCCTTCCACGTGGAGTCTGTGCACAAAGTCGGAGTCTGGAGAAGCTGGAGCAAAGGCACCTCTTGCAGGGGTTCTCCTCTTTGAGCCTCTGCAGCACCTCCCCTGGTGGCCTCAGCCTTCCTCCCTCTTACCTGTCTCCTTGTCGTTCCCAGGCATCACAGTAGTGCTTTCAAAACGCTGCTTTTATTTCGTCCAGCGCAGCATTGCAAAAGCTCATCTCCTGGGACGCTTCCCAGCGGTGGCCACCAGCTGTCTGTCATCCCCAGGAGGAAAGAGGGGGCCGAGTGGTGTGGCTGGTAGTGGCCTTGCTGCTGAAGCACTTCTGTAACGTTGGCAGTATGTGTGGGATTTGGACACTGGGCCTCACAAAGTGGGCAGTGTTAAATGACGGGAGAACTCTTAATGCTTTGCTCACGTATTGCTGGATACAGTTCTGGTGCATGCTATGAATAGGTCCCAAAACACCTGGAAGGTGTCTGGATTATGCAAAGTATCGACTCTAAAGAGTATCTGCTATGAGCATGCTTTGATAGACTCCCCTTTAAGGTGATGGGTGAAGGTGTGGAGCTGGCCCTACCTCCCTGGGGCTCCTGGCCAGCTGGGTGACCTCTTCCTTCCTTCTCTTGCAGAATGAGATCTTTGCATCCCGGCATCAGGACGAAAACAGTGTTGCCTGCATAGAGGAGAAATGCTACGTGCTGACCTTTGCAGAGTACTGCAGGTAGGTGGTGCTCTTAACTTGCTGCTGTTCCCGAGACCTTCATCTGTCTCCAGCTCTTGTCACTCTTTCCATTTCCAGCCACCACCCAGCAGAACTGTCCCAGCCCTGCAGACTTTGGTCTAGCTGGAGCTGGGTGAGTTATGCTCACTCTGCGTACAAGTTTGGTACTGCAGTCTGCAAGTGCTTCGTCCTCTCTAGATTCATTACCTGTCTGTTTTGTGTAATATATATGCTTTGAAGGGCTCACAAATGTGTGTACTTGTATGACCTTGGTGCCACAGCATGTGGGCGGCAGCGGAGGACAGTGCAGGAAAACCCATAACTTGGAGCTAAAAGCTCCAAAAGCTAAGCCAGGCAGGACATCATCCTGTCTGTCCCTTGCGGTACACGGGTGCCGTAGCTAGCCAGAGCGCCTGCTGATGTGCTTTTGTCAGCGTTGCACTAGACGCTAGTGCATGTGCTGGCAGATCTGGGTGTTCTGGCAGCAGCGTCGCTCAGGGTAGCGACCAAGGCTTTTACTGTTCAGCTCTTGCTGACCGAATGGAAACTTTGTCAGTAAGAACTTCCGAGCATCCATATTCAAGACTGCCATCCTTTGATGGATGGATGCGCGGGGCAGAATGAAAATAGGGGTTGAATGGACACACAAATCCATAATGCAAAACAGTGCTTTAAATCTCCTCAGTTTTGCTGGGCGCGTCTTGTGAACTGCGCAGCCTTACCACGGAGGGGATGGTGAAGCCCTCGTGTAGACTCTTCGTAGTCCTCCTGCTCCTAGCCTAGAGCTCTGCTGTTTGAATAGCTAAAAAGAAACTGTTTTACAAACTCTTTATAAGCCGAATTTTGCTCGCTCTTTTGAAACCTCTAAAAAACCCAACCAACCAAAAAAACCCCCTAAGCTTTGGATCCAAACAGCTCATTTCCTTTCTAACAGCCCAGGCTTCTGGAATAGCTCTTGGCAGGAATTTTTTCGTGCTCTTGTGGGTAAGGTCACCTTTGAGAGATGTTCCCTGAAGGAATCCTGAATTCTTCGTTTGCCTAAACAGCAGCCTGATGCATAAGCCTTTTTTGGGACTAATTAACAAAAACGAGGCCAAAGTAGTAAAAGCATGGTGGATTAATTGCAGTCATCTTCCGTGCTATACAGCATCAGTACAGGAATACAAACGGTTGTGCTGCTTCCTGCAGTTCAGGGTGGGATCAAAAGCAAGAGCTGCTTCACCTCCTCCTCTTGAGCAAAGCTTAATTCTCCTCCGCGCTCCTCCCCTTCCCCTTCCCCTCGGGCAGCCACGGCTGGGGCTTCAGGCGAGACAGACTGACACAAACGGGAAGATGAAACGAGTTCGTGCTAACTTCTAACGTAATTGCGTTGCAGATTTTGTGCCTTGGCAAAGCGTCGAGTCGAAGGGATCCCAGGCAGGAAAACCATTATGGTTCCTCCCTCGGAAGAGTACTCCACTCCTCTGCACCGCAAGGTGCCCGAGGACACGGACCCCGAGCTGGTTTTCCTCTGTCGTCACGTCTACGACTTCAGACATGGGCGCATCTTGAAGAACCCCCAGTAGCACCATCCTTCAGTGGGACCGCGGTGAGGCTGGGCGGCACCGGAGAGCCGAGGGCAGGCTGACGGCCTGGGACATCTGTGCGCTCTCGACGACTTACCTTGTGCTGCTTGCAGACGAGAGCGCCCAGCGCTCTTTCCTCGGACTGAAAAGCGTGCGCAGGAGCAGATCCCTGTGGAGGAAGGCAGCAGTTGAAAGCACAGCACTTCATTAAAAGCATAAATGAAAATATATACGTATAAAATAAATATATGTATATAGATATAGGTACTTGCATATGTAAATCTATATCTATATATGTATCTAGAGATGCATATATTGGGAGGGGTTTGCAGGGGATAAAAGCCAGTAAACTGAATCCAGAGCCATCGCTGGTGGGAATGGTGGAAAGGTGCCGGAGGGGTGCTTTGGTGCGTTGTCTGAGTCAAGCTGTGACAGTTCTGTGGTTTCGTGCCCTGACGTGAGGTGTGAGGACTGAGACCGGTTCCTTGGCAGAGCGCAGGAGAGTCTCCTTTGTCCCGCAGGACGGACTGTGAGGATTCCCGGTGGGTAAGAGCTGCTTCAAAATACAACTGTTGCTTTGGAAGCTGCCTGGATGCAGAGTGGCCTTGTGTCATGCTTGAATAGGTTTTGCTCCGTCAGGGGAAGAGGTGACCCCTGTTTTCCCTCATCTTTCTCTTCCCCTCCCCTCGCCTCGCTGTTCTGTGATTCACTGCCCGGACTGGGGCTTGGCAGCCAGGCTCGGAAACCCGCTCCGTCGCAGAGCAGAGAGGGGCCGGCGGGATCATAGGCTTCCCGCCCCAGGGCAGCGTTACAGAGAGCTGCGTGGCCGTGCAGACGCCCTGCCCTTGCCCCAGAGGATCGCCTGCCCCGTAAAGCACAGCGCCAGCGGGCGGGCGTCGTTCTGAACCTGGGAGCACGTGCTCTGGGCTCCGCTGGCGCGAACCGCGCTTTCTCTTCTGAGCATTGCTCTTCCTCTAACGGCTTAGGGGCCCGTAGTGATAGAAGTGGGCTTACTCTTTCTTCCCAGTTTGTTTTCCTGTAATGTCGTTTACAGTCCTTTTTTAACCCCGTACGTCTTCAGTGTGAAGAAGCTAGAGGCTGGAGGGTGAAATGGCAAAGCCTTTTCTTGAGTGTTTTTGGCTTTTTTAAATTCTACCCCCCTCCCCTTGTGTGACTGTCCTGACCGTGGGTGTACTGTTGAAGCCATCCCCCCTCCCAACTCATCCTGGCATCCGAGCAAGCTCACCAAAGTGGCTTTGTGGCTCCCGAAAGGAACTGAGCATTGGGAAAGGTTCGCATCGACAAATGCGACCCGAGCCCCGCAGCTATTGCCTCTTGCCTTACGTGTATAGATCCTAGATAGACGTGAGTTTATCTTAACGCAAACTGTTGGAGTTAATTCTAAAGCAAACCAAAGGACAGCGTAACAGTCCCTTGAGTCACTCGCACCAAGCTGGGAGTCCAGTTCTAGTTGCACTAACGTAAAGAAGGAGAATCGACACCGTCTCAGCCCGCGTTCCTGCTGGCTGGAGTCGCTCTTTGAAACTAGGGATCTGCATTTTTCCGGTCTTTTCGGGCTTCTGAACTCAAGTTAAATGGTGGAGGTGTTCATACCGCTTTAACGTTGTCCTGTCAGTGGAAGCAGCACTACCTGTACTCCCCGCGGATGCCGGCACGGTGGGAACGGAGGGCTCGTTGGCTTGCTCCGGCCGCTGCGTGCCCGGAGAGACAACCCCACAGCATCAAATCCGCTACGTGGAAATCGTTCGTTAACGCAGGAGTTCTCCAGAGATTCGCTCTACATACCAAAGAGGGGAACGTGTCTAGAAGACGATGACTTGAGAGGAGATGACAAGATCTGGGCGAGCAGGGCACAAGTCTCCCTGCTGTTGGTGGGCGATTCCCGCTCGATGTTGCAGAAAAGCCCTGTTTATTCTCGCCTGCGTAGCCCAGGGGAAAACACCCAGCTCCGGGAGGTTTGATCCTAGGTGTGCAAGCAAGAATTTGTGGGTGAAGCGTCTTATCTCGTGTATACCTCAAGATACTGTTAGTGTCAAAGTGATTGCTCAGATTCCTCCTTAACAATTAACTTGGGCACTGGTGGTCTCTTGGAGCGATGCGGTCGGGGCGCTGGTAGGGCGGTGCTGCGTCACGGTGGGAGTGGGGAGCGCTGCTGGGGCCCTGGGGTGAATGCGTCACGGGGGCGCGAGGAGGCGTTGGAGAAAGTGGCCGCTGCCACTGGGAGAGGACATCCAGGGGCTCCCCTCCCTAGCGGGGAGGGAGGGCGCTGGAGGAGCGGAGCTGCTCCTGCTGTCGCAAAAGGGGATGGCGGCAGGGCGGTGGGGAGGGGAAGGCAGCAGCCGCACCCTGGGGCCGTGGCGCGCTGGCGGCGTGGAAGGTGATGGGAGGCCCTAAATGCAGGCGCTTGGCTCGGTAGGGACCCCTCCGACACCCGGCCTGAAGCGGGCAAGCTGCCTGCGGCCGCCTGCCTCTAGCAAAAGTGCCATCGGACGCAGGATGCTTCGGGACCCCCCTGCCAGGCAAACCTGGGCGTTGCTGCACAGTCAGGGCAGGGTCTGAAACTCGGCCTTGGAAACCACAGTAACTCGCTGAAACCCCTTCTTCTGACCCCTCTCCCCCCGCTCCCACCTTTGTCCTGGCTCCTCTCCAGGTAGAAGAGAAATTGTCCTTGCCCTGGGTCCGGAACGGGCTTCGGCCCGTGTCTGGAGAGGACTAATCCTGACTCGTCTCATGCTAGAATCTGCTTCAGGCCAAGAACATTGTTCCAGATTCACGTGGTTGCTTATGCTGTTGTGCGAACAGCATGTAAATGAATTGAAATGTCTTATCCATAATGAAAATATTTCATGCTTTTTTAATCTATTAGATATGGAAATATTTTTTGAATCTGAAAATGCAGTCGGTAGAATTTAAATTGAAACGTAATACATGTAAAATATATTTTAGTTGATAATTTTGTAAAATGCACTTTTTTGTGTCTCTTCCCTGGTTTCCCAGATCTGTATTTCAGTGTTTACAGACGGAATGAGAACATTCCCTATACCCTCCTTCTGTGAGAAAGATATATTAGAAGTAATTCTTAAAAAATAAATTTGAAAAATCGTATTGATTTAGAAAACAAACCGGTGCTGCGCTGTTCTTCTCTTCCTTGCCCGAACTTTCCACTCGGACCCGTTGGGGTGCGGGGGTTGGAAGTGCTTGGAAGGCGCCGATGTGGGAGCGGACTTGGGTGCCGAGGGCCTTGGGGCGAGCGCGCTGGCCGCAGCCCGGCGCTGAGCTGGGTTTTCTGGTGCAGACGGGGCGAGGGGAAGGAGGAGCGGCGAGGGTGGACTTCGTTTTTTCCAATCTGCTCTTGACAGCTGCTCTCTTGGGAATATTCAAGTCTCTGCCTTTCGGGCAGGGAAGGTGGTGGTGGCAAGGCGTGGCTCTGCAAGGCTCGGTTATCGGCCCGTGCTCTAGGAACCCTGGAAGGAAGCACTTTGAAATGTTGCTTTTGTGGACTTAGCAGTGCTCGGTTAACGGCTGGACTCGATGATCTTAAGGGTCTCTTCCAACCTTAACGATTCTGTGATTCTATGATTTTTGGAAAAGCATCTCACTTGGAGCGCTGGCTCTGGAAGCCAGCTGGCGGCTCGCGTGGTGGCATCGCCATCAGCTTCTGCCATTGGTGCTGCGCGCACACCGAGGACAGGTCCGACAGCTGTGCGTGGATGTCCCCAAAAGGCGAGGAGGAGCCCGAGTGGGAGCAAGAGTGGAGAGGAATAAAATAACCTGCTTGAAACGGTGCAGCGGGGTCAGCACCTCTGAGGAACAGGATCTGGGCTGCCTGATCGAAACGTCTGCATTTAATCACAGGTGAGAGCCGGCTGCAGGTGCTGAGCTCGGGGCACTTGCAGCGAGCGGCAGGTCTTGGGTGCAAGGCCAAAGCTGCTGGCACGTGCAAGGGCTGTGCAAAAGGCTTACGAGTGCTCTTGCACGCTCATCCCCGGTGAGCAGAGCTTACGTGGTCCCTGGATGGCGGCAGGGCCGCTTCCCAGCAGCTGCTCCTCTGGAGCTGTCTGGCGGGCTCTGCGCTACTGCTCAAGGAGCAAAAAGGCTTTGGCAAGGTTTTCTTCGTGGCACTGTGCGAAAGCGGGGAGTTCGCCCCCGCAAGGGAATCTCCTCCGAACAACGAAACAACTTCTGTAAAGCTCCCCACGTATCTGGGAGCCGCCTGGTCCAGCCTTGCTCCCTCGGCTGTAGTTAACTTGGTGTTTTGCCCCCCTTACCTGTTTTCTGCAGCGCTAGCTGAATGCCTAACGATTTCTAGCTGCCGCCCAGTTGCCGGGACAGGCTGCTCTCAGCCTTTCATGATTTGCACTCCCTGCTGAGATGGTGTTTGGGCTGCGGCCGCTCTTCTGGAGTTGCTTGTGCTGGTGCTGGGGATGCCTGGCACGGGCAGGGAAGGGTCCCCATCAGGCTGCTCTGCCAGGCCGTCAGGGAATTCGCCCCGAATCCGCGGCGACCTCGCTAAGGGCTCGGCGCCCGTCCCGTGGCCAGGCTGCGCTGAGCATCTGCCAAGGGGTGGGGAGGCGACGTGGGCGAGCTCTTGGCTGGGCTGGCCCTTGGAATTGGCTCTTTCTATAAATAATGGCGTGTATTAATTAGAGCTGGACCTTTGCATGCCTGGGGAGGGAGAGAATGGGTTCTGGGAGCAAAGCGAGCAGGAAGAAAAAGTAACGTCTGTTACTGATGCTGAATTAGCTCCTAATTATAGAGAGGGGAGTGAGTGGCAAGCGTGGTTTGTGGGATGCATGCAGATGGGCTGGGTACGGTAACCACATCCTTAACGCACGCCTCGGATCCCAGGCTGGCGGCCCGGTGGCCCGGGGAGCGGCGCAGCAGCGGGACGGGGCTGTGCAGCAGTTTTCACTCCTGGGTCACCTTGAACAGGAGATTTTGAGCTTGTCCCATCGGGGAGCAGGGCACGGGAGCAGGGAGCTGGGACCGCTGCTCCCAAGCTGCTTTAATCGCTCTCCCCTTACAGCCCTGCCAGCGCGGTGGCCTGTTTCTAAGTCCCTGGTTGGACTTCTTCATGGGATTAGGGTTTCTGCTAGAGGATCCCTGCTTTTTGCTTGCTTTCGCCCCTCACATTTAACGAGGAGCCTTGTTACAGCACAGCTCCTCGCAGGGAGCTGCGGGTGGGTTAGGCGCAAACCTGGAGAAGCAGACAAAAACAAGAGAATTCAGGCTGAAAAAGGAAACTGTCTTGATAATGAGGTGTATTAAGCTGTGAATTATCTTCCCAAAGGGAGTGAGGAGCTCATCCTGTGACATTTAAATTTGCAAGCCGGTGTGGGGTCAGTGGGCACGATATTCCTGACCCCATGGCCTTGGGTTTTTGCTGAAGAAACAATTTGAAATTTTCCAGTTGTATTTAATGCGACTCAGCTGCCCAGAGGCATCAGGAATGTGGGTGCCAGAAGCGGAGCGGAAACCTGCGCCCCGTGCATGCCCCGCGCCTCGGGCCAGCTCCGGCCCTTTGCCAGGGCCAATTTAAAAAGAAAATGGAGAAAAAGCTTTTCTGTCCCAGCTCTTCCTACGTGGCGAGCCGTCGTCAAAAGGATAATCTGCGGCGGACTGAAAAGTTGGGATTAATGTCAAACAAAATTGGATTTACTGTTGAAACCTGCTACCCGAGGGAGCTGCGCTGCCTTGTATCCAGCTCCCCTGTATCTGACGCTGAACAAACGCCTGCTCTTGTACCGTGTCTGATGCTGCCAGGGACTTTCTGCTGCCGCGTTGGCGGAGTCCCCGCGGCCACCGGGTCGTCCTTGGAGGTGACGCCGGGCCTTGGCAGAGGTGGGCTCACCCAGCTGTAAAGCGGAGAGGTGTATTGCCACCCGAGTCCTGCGCTGCTTTGGCCAGCTGAGGGTCTCAGGGTGGCTCCGCATCTGGTTTGGATGACCCAGCGGCGATGAAGGTAACTGGTAGAGCCAGCCTGCTGCGTCGCATCTCCCCTCGTTTCCACGTGCAATGCCTGGAGGTGACAGAGCATCGCCGGGAGGTGACGGAGCATCGCCAGCCTTGCGGGAATTGCGGGGGGAAGGAGCGGTCGGGGCTGCAGGCGCCTGCAGAGGCTTCGGGTGAGGTTTGGGTACTGGGACAAACACGCTGGGTGGGCGGGAGGCGTTCAAAAGCGCATCCTGAGCTTTGGGAATCCAGTCCTTTGAGAAGCATGGGATGGTTCGTCCGCATTATTGCTGCAGTTTTCTGCAGCCTCGGGGATGCTGGTGCGGCCCTTCGCTCCGTGGCCCAATGCTTCATTTGGTGTAGCCCCTTTCGCCAGGGGAGATGCCAGCGGGGCTCCTGGCGCGCGCTGCTGCGGGGGCTTTCCCACCACGCGCCTCGCTCCCCACCTCTCCCGGCCAAGCAAACCCAAAGCGGCGTTCAGGACTTGCTCTGGTTGCTAAAGTGTCTTCCCACCCGGAGCAAAAGCCGCAAGCTCCTGGTTACATTTAACTGCTGCTTTAACGCCACTAATTATAACTGACTGTAATTGTGCCAAAATTCATCCCAGCCAAGAGACGGGAGCAATTTGGACTGTCACGTTAACGTGGCGGAGCACTCAGTCACTCGCCCAGCTCGGTCCCTTTCAAGCAGCTGCTGATAAATGAGCTGTGCCGGAGCGGCAGCGCTGCGGCTGCCCGAGGTTTGCCACATTGCCAGTGGCAGGATCGGCCCCTGCCAGAGCCGGTGCCACCCCGGAGAAGGGACGCGTGTCCCCACGTTGACCTGGTGTCCCCAGGGACCTGGGCGCGGGCGATTCCCCGTTTTCACTGTGCCCTTCTCACCCTGTTGATACAGGAAAAAGGCTTGGCCCACCGAGTTGGGGTTTGGGGGGAAGATAGCGGAGCAAACGCTCTCGACCCGCTCCGTGCCGACATTGGCCCTGCCACCGCCAGGTAAGTGCTGCCCCGGATACTTCGGCTGTGCGCCAGCAGCTAAAGCGAGGCACCAGCTCCACTCGGCACAGGCTCCATCTGATGGGAAAGCATCCACAGCCTCTCAAAGCCCCTTTTTGTATTGCTCCTGCACTGGCTGTTTCATTTGAAGCTGAATTAAAATGAGGTTAAGCTTTTAATGTTTGTCTCCGGCTGCTGCTTCTACGGGTTGCTGCATCCCTGTGCCTGCGCTGCTGGGACCGGAGGCTGAAACGTTTCCCTGCTGTGGCCTCGGGGCCTGGGAGCAGCAGAAAGCCACAGGTCACCCTGCACAGCACCGTTCTTCCCGAAATATCAAGGTGTATGTTCCTGGAGGCCATCTCCAGCGATAAAAGCCATTAGCAGAAAGGTCATTCCCATCCGGCCCCAGGGAAGGAGCGGTGCTGGGAGCCTGCGTGGCGGGGACCGGCCGGGCCTGTGCCGCTCCAGTCTCCCACAAATGCCAGAGATTCACCTAAATCAGGCTTTTACAGGCGAATTCTCCCTGTGACGCCACGAGGGTGTGTAACCGCGGGGCCGGCGGTACATTCTCCGCACGCTGGCCTGAAGCCTGGCTCGAGAGCTCTGCGGGGCCCCGTGCTTTAAACCCGCCCTGCGCAAGGCTTTGGGGACGGCCACCGGCACTGGCAAGCTCAAGGGCCACCACGTCGCTCGCGGCTGCTGGGCAGCGTGAGCAAATTGAGGACAGTTGTCGAGAAAAAAGAAAGCAACGAGCCCAAAATGAGGGGAAGGGAGGAGAAACAAGGTCAGCGTTGCCCGCCTCGCCAGGGAGCGCAGCCACCCGAGAGCCACGCGTTCCCGCGGTGCCCGTGAGCCTTTGCGAAGGAAAGCCCGGCGCGACGCGGAGCCGCGGTGCCGGCCTCGGGGAGGTAATTAATAACGGGCAGTGCTGTGATGGGGGTGTTTGAGATGGGAGGATGTACTGGGTCGTGCCAAGCCGAGTGTCTCCCGTGGAAGCGAGGGGTGCGTTCGTGCGATGTTGCTATAGCGATGAGATGGCTTTTCCATCAGAGCCGCCAGTGAGAGCGGTTAATCCATTTTTAAGAGGAAAGGATATTTAATAAAGGAAACAATTTAAACTGGGTTTACAAGATACGCTGAATGGAAGCACCATTTATTCTGTGGCTTCGTATTTAATTTTAATATCTCTATAAACCTCTCCAGAGTGTTCTGCAAAAACAAGCTGGAGTCGGGGCGGGTTCGACCACCCAATAATTCTTAAAAGCAAATCAATTTAACAATGCTGAAAAAAAAGCCGTATCTCAATGAATATTTTTCCGCTCTCCGTAGCGGCAGGAGCACTGGAATATGTGTATTAGAAAACAGACAAACTGTTCTAATGGAGAGGTGTTTTGGAAAGGATATCCCGGGGAACGCGAGGTGGGGAGTGCCCGGTTTCAGCGGCAGCTGGTGCCTGCGTCCCTGCAGCCTTCGGAGGAGGTTTGCCGTGACGCAAGAAAGCCGATGAGGTGATGCTTTGTACGCAGCGGCCGGGATGGCCGCCGTCCCCGGCTGTGCCTTCCCCGGGGTCTCCGCAGACCCCCGTGGGCCAGCGTCCCCTGGGCTTTGGCGCTGCGCCGAGGCCGTGGCGCACCCGCTGCAAACCCTTCCGCGCGCTGAGCGGGGAGGGGTTTTTTCGTGCTCTTCATTTGTTGGTTTGTGCTTCCCCAACGGGGGAAGCGGTGCATACAGTACTTCATGAGTAAGCCAGGAACGCCAGGGTGAAGGAGCTGTTACCTGGGTCCCAGCCGACTCGTGCAAAATTAATTCGGTCTTTTGGTTGTCGGAGACGTGTGTCAAACCCCGGCGCAGGCGATGCCGTGCTCTTCTGCGTAGCCTTCCCAGCAAGCTGGCAGGGCAAAGCCGAAAAGGAACTGGCCCCTCTGCAAGCATCTCTCAAACACCGGCCAGCCGGTCAGAAGGAGTTTTCTTCGTTGCTCTGAGCTTTCTCATAAATAATGTGGTTCATAACATAGTAATTTCATCAATAATCCAGCTTTTTTCTATAGCCACGCTCGCTGTTATTCCTGCGCCGCTGCTAGAGGAGGGCCCGGCGATCGCGCTGGTTATCCGCGGATGAGGGCAGGCACCTGCGCGGAGGAGCCCATGGGAAAGCCGGGCCGGGGCTGGTGGCACCTGGCAGCGTTCGGCACTCGCTAAAGAAAGAGCTTACAGACGCTCGGCAGGATTTCCCGCTAGGAAGCGGTCTGTGGCTCTTCCCAGAGCGCTACCGCTTCGCGCACTGGGAATGTCGCGGTTTGGAAAGCATCGAGTGCTCCGGGAAGAGCTGGATCCAAAACTTCCCTCCAGAAGGGAAATTCTCCCTGTTCTGCGCCTGGGGCACAAGAGCAAATTCTCCGGGTTTTTCCCCTGTCTCTTGAATGTACTGACTTTTATTTCTTTTTTAATATGTAGAGATCGAACAGCGCAAATCCGGCTACGGAGGTTCTGCTGTTAGAAGCACGGGACATCTTTTTGGTAGTCCTCGAACCCTGATTGCAAAGTGGAGCGTGGCGGCCTTTGCAGTCTCGTGCCGGTTGGCCGGAGCCGCGGTGAGAGCGTCAAGGAGCCGCGGTGAGAGCGTCAAGGAGCCGTGGTTTGGGCTTTCAGATGTCCCCTTGCCTTTACTGAAGACCTTTTTTCCTCTGTTTCCTCGCGTGGGCACGTGTGCCCCCCCGGCCGGGGAAGCAGCCCTCCCCTGCTGCCGACGGGGCAGGGGATACTCATTTCTCGCGGAGGGGACTCTAAATTGCTCAGAGCGAGGGAGATTTAGCAATTAAATGGTTTTCCTCTGTCCCAGGCTGTTTCTCCGTTACCAAGCCCAGCCCCCTTCTGTACCGCAGCCGAAGTGCAGTGACTAAGTAGGGCTGAATTCATACCACGTTGTATAATTACAGTCTATAAAAAGGGAATTATATGGCATATTAGTGCCATTTATTTTACCGTATTAGCTGTTTTCACGCACGCAAATGAGCATGGTTGGGTTTTGTTCTCGCCTCCCTGCGAGCCGAAAGCTGGGGCGCCCCGTGGGAATTG
Source organism: Nipponia nippon (assembly GCF_047370975.1). Classification (NCBI taxonomy): domain Eukaryota; kingdom Metazoa; phylum Chordata; class Aves; order Pelecaniformes; family Threskiornithidae; genus Nipponia; species Nipponia nippon. The sequence continues at coordinate 913,141 of NW_028262291.1, read as the reverse complement.
ATTTCCCAAAGGGCTCTCCCTGTCTCGGGAGCACCGGGAGCCGTTTCAGTGTCACTGGCAGCAGCCCCGCCGGCACGTGTGGGTCTGGAAACCGGGCCCCAGGAAAGCAGCAGGGCTTGCCTGCGCGCCGGCCCTGTTTCTAGGGACTTCACCCAGCTACAAGAAGAGACCGCTTGCTCCCAGCTGATCGGGTTTTTTCTTCTAATATTTGAGAAAGTTGACTTGTCATTTAACTTTCCGCTGTTGCAAGGGGTTTCATCAGAAACTGGGATCTAAGGGGGATGATTGTGGGCCTGGCTGGAGAATAAACCGCGTTTCCACTGCCACAGGGCCCTGGTGAGGGTGGTGCTGAGGGTCGCCGCACCCCAAAGCAAGTGGGGGGCAACGCGGGGCCGGAGCCGGCTCTGCCCCGGCCGCCCTGTGCAGGACGGCCCCTGGGGGACCATCGCCGTGGGGGGTACGGGTACGATCACGTAATGAACCTGGCAGGGGAGAGGACCTCTGTGTTGAAGGGTGCAAACCGCAATCCCTAAGCATCCAGTGGGAGAACTGCAACACCTGGGGCAGATTCTGAATTAGTTTTCTTCTAAAATCTGGAAAAAATGCAACATTATTTATAGATAGGGGAGGGAAAAACCCTTTCAGTGCTTTTCTGCAGAAAGACTCATTCCTCCGTGGTAAGGAAGCAAGAGGAAGCAGATTTTCTTATTTATTTTATTCCTCTTGATGTTTATTTTAAATTAATCCTGTTGGGACAGATGTCAGACTGGAATTCTTGCTCGAGTCGCTTCCATCAGTTGATTGAATTAACAATGGTGCATGTTTTATAATAATTCATTTTTCATGAGGGATGGAATTTGCTTACTCTTTTCTGTTTCCCTTTACCTAGATCCTGAGTTTCCTCCCTGGTTTTCTTCTCTTCAATGCTCGTTCTCAAAACCACCTTTACGCTGATACGTTTAAGGCTTGAAAACATTGGAAACACCTTTCCAAATACGCTGTAGTTATAGAAACAGTAAGATTAATCGTACACGTTTATTCATTTAAAAACAAAACCCACAAAAATCAACCTTTTGCTTGCAGCGTCTCGTTTTGGACCTCGGTTTGCCCCCTCTCTCTCTTCAGGGCAGCGGTTTGCGTTTGTGGTGCCGGCGGCGTGGCTCTTCCCAGCACGCCGAGGATGCGAGCGGGATGCCGCAGCCCCTGCGCAGCCCAGGGCTGGCTGGGCCCTCCAGGTCCGGCCGTACAGATCGCTGCGGCGAGGCGGGGATCTGCATTGCGAATATCCAGCTGTGGCTGCCATCTGGTGCTGGTTTGCTTCCTCACTTCGTGCAACCCTCCCCATCACCCCAAAGAATACCTGGACCGCACCTATCGTGGGTGAAATCGCGGGGTTTATTTTAGCGAGTGCGCTTCTGGCCTCGCTGATGCTGATCACCATCCGAGCGCTCGGCAAATGCGCTGATGGATCGCAGCGTGAGGCTGCAAGGAGACAACCCGTGTCCGCAGAGCAGGCAGAGACCCGTGCGCTGCCGGAGGAGCGCAGCGGGCTCTTGGCCGGCCTTCGCCGCCCAAGCAAGGACCTCCCGACTCCTTCGTGGCAGGCACCTATCGAGACCTGCCCAGGCAATCTCCTGAATGCTCCTGGGGTGCAACAGGGGAAGGATGCATTTATTTCCTCACCCAACCCTTTCCCCCGTGTTCAAAGCCTGGGTCCAAAAAGAAACCCGTCAGAGGTGAACAAGGTGCTGTTTGCCATCGCCGGTGCAGCCTGAGGTCTTCGTATGAACAGGCGCCTGGGTGGGGGATTAATGAGGGTGAATACCCGAGGAGCAGAAGCAGAGGTGCCCGTGACCTCGTGCGCTAACAGCGTTAAGAAATACTGGGTTTAATGGAGAGGAGTCTGGGTGAAGCAGGTGGGCTTGGGGCTCGTTTGGGGTTTTCCCCTTTGCTTTTCAGGCAGCTGACGGGCTCCTGCACGGGCAGCGTGGCTCCCGCTGGGCGCGGGGACCGCTCACGCAGCCGGCCGGGGCCGCGCTCTTCCCCGTTGGGTAAGGGCCCTTCTCCCCCGGCGCGGCGGGGGGCGGCTGAATAACGCTGGTGGTGTGATGCCCTGCCGAGGCGACGCTATTATTTTGGAGCCTGCCAGCCTGGACCCCACGCAGATGGCAGCGCTCCTCCAGGGAACCCCTCTGATGCCTGACCGTCCTCTCAAGGACAAGTTCCTCCTTGTCTCCAGCCGGAGCCTCTCTCTTTCAGCTTGGACCCGTTATCTGTCGCATCCCAGCATCCATCCACCGCCAGTCTCCAGCCTCCCCCTTGAACAAATTTCCTGGGGCGAAGCATGTAGTTTGCAGGCTATTTATTGCTCCCGGCACATGGAAGGATACTGCAAACCTAAACAGGGCTGATTCAAATGGGCAATTATCAGTCCCTTGCCGCACGCTGTTTTTTTTGGCTTGTGCCAATGATTTCTGGTGTCAGAGATGAGATGCTGCAGGTTTTGGAGGCATTGGAGCAGACTCAGTCCTCATTCTGCTGCCTGTGAAATTAAGTGGGTCACAAAAACATTAGTCGGACAAATTCAAGCAACAAACACCAAAAAACTTGTTGGTGCTGCGCAGAGGTCACGCCGGCAAGCCAGCCGGGGCGCGGTACCGTGACCTGGGCTTTGACTCAGTCCGTTTTGCTGGAAAGAAGTTGCTGTTTCTTATCCTGATGTTTAATTTTGTTTTATTAAGGAACATAAATAATTTATTTCTGCTGAGAGACATCAGACCCAGAAAAGCATTATCAGGAGCCGTGTAGCATTGCCCTTCCGTAACAGATATTTCTGCCTCTTAGCCGGGGCTTGGGAGGAACGCTCGCAGTGAAGGAGGGGTACCGCTAACCGCCTACCGCACTCGCATCAGGGAGAGCAACGTGCTCCTGTGAGATGGTCAACCCTTCTGAAATTGTTTTCCTACTGGAAGCAGCGTCTTGCCGAGCACACTTACGCTGCGTCGCTAATCCACTCCAGGCAACTGGTTAGGAGGTGGCAAAGCGTAAACCCTGCGGCGATTTCCATTTCCATGGATCGGCGCCGGCACGGCAGCATCCCTGCCGTGCGTGGGAAGCCGCTTACTGCCGCCGCTCGCACCGATCGCTGCGACTGCCCTGAACCTTCCGCGTTATTTAAGCGTGCGAGGGGATAACGAGGCTGGTGGTGATCCCCGGAAAGGACCTGCGGGACTCGCAACTTCATTACAGCCCCGCAAGAGCCATTTGGGAGCCTCGGGCAACGGCTTGTTGGAAAGAGTAGCAGATATACCTAGAATGAGTTAAGAGACTTTGAGGCTCCCTCGCAACACGGGTTTTATAGCTGCGTTGGATTTAACGTGTGTTCCTATTGAAAACGGACGGTAAAACCACAGCTGGCTGCCGACACCAATGATGTTTGTGTGCGAATCCGGTAGCCGGAGGTTTGAAAGGGATTAGAGATCGGTCAGGGGGTTGTGGAGGATAAAGGGTAGAGAAAGGGAGTTGTGGTTGTTACTGACTTTTAACACTGAATGTGCTGAGCCTGGGAATGATTTCTGCGCATGGACCTGGTCTTTTTGGGGAGACCTGGGAGCAGCTGCCCGCGGCAGCACCGGGAAGGCTCTGACGGGTGGAGATGCGGCTGCCGAAACGCCGGCCCCGTGGCGCCGGCGCCTGCGGTATTTCTGAACTCTCTCTGACCTCCTGCCCAGCTGGAGTGGATTTGAGCGTGCGAGGCTGGCTCCTCTGCGGCGGTGTAGCCCCCGGGGGGAACGCGGAGCCGGGCAGCTTCTGCCAGCCGCGCCGGCTGCCTTCCCCGCGGGCTCCTGGCAGCTCCGCGTCTTGTCCCATGGCCTTGCTGTCCTGGCGATCCCCAGGGACCCGGACGCGCTCCCCTTCTCCTGCCGGGAAGCCAGGCAAAGCCCAGGTGGGACGAGCTGTTATGGCTTCTACTGGCCACGTAGGTGCGTGGCCGTTTTCCTTGCACGGAGGAACTAAAGCTCCTGAAATGGCTGAGTTCAAGAGCCGTTTCGCAGTTATGCACAACGGAGCAGGGCAAAACGGCACTAAGCTCAGCGCAGGGTCTTTGCAAGTTCAGCCAGCCGCATATCAATTAATTTGCAGCTGCCAGATAAGCAGATCCTTCAGCACTACATTTTCCTTGAAAACAGTGATTCTTGTTATGAGGGAGACGGACTGACCCTATGATAACAATCATCTCCTCTGAACTACTTGGCATATTCATCCAGCATGTTTGACTTTGTTTAAACAGACTTTTTTTTTTCCTAGAGATAAGAAACTCTGCCTTACATCATAGTGAAATGGCTTCTACACTTATCCACTCGGTTAGGAGGCTTTATGATACTAAACTACTGGATAATCTCTGGCCACGCAGCCGCAACATCAGATCTCTGCTCGCTTTGCTTGTTTTACTTTCTGACCTGGAGCTGCTCAGATCCGTCCGAGGGGTCTCCTTCGCCTGCGTTAGGAGCCGCTGCCCCGTTGCTTGTTCGGAAAGTTGGCATCGGCTCAAGCTGTTGTTCTTTAAAGAAACCTCCTTTCTCTTGCTAAGCTTTTCAAGGGGCCATGTGCAGTCTTCCTTTTTGCAGTTTTTCAGACCAAAACAAATACCTGATCTTACCCAAATGGCTCGCAGAGCCTTGGCGGGGCATGCGGCAGTGCTTGTGATGACAGCCGGCGTCCGACCTCGCTGCGAGCTGGAGGGACAGGGGCGTCCCTCGGTCCTTCCCTCCACCCCCTCTGGGAACCGGCACTTTCCTTCTGAGCCCACCACTGCTGATGGCCAGGGCTGCGTTCTGCAGCCTGCTTTAAACCCGAGCGTGCCCCGCACAGACGATGCTGGGGGACTAGCTCAGTCAACCCAGGTAATCCCGTAATGCACGTGACAGCAATGCCTTTTAACGCTGCTTTTCTGCTCATGCGAGTCAGCAGTGAGGAGAAGGCCTGGAGGATCATTTGACAGCAGCCGGTCGTCAGCTGGGGTGGAGGTCTGCTGCTGCTCTGGTGCTCGTAAGGCAAAGGCAAGTGTTGGGGTTTGAAAGCACCTTGAAGAGTGCTGTGAGTTACAAAATCCTCCTTGTAGACCTGTAGGAAGTAATTGTGGGGAAGAGGCGGCTGCTGCACCCCCAGGTAGGCGAGGTCGCTCTGAGGCCTGGCAAAGCATCTCCACGGGCAGGGCTGTGCAGGTGTCCCCTGTCCCACGGAGCTGCCTGCGCCCGTGGGATGCGAACAATTTACCATCACCTGGGGGTGGTGAACGGGCCTCTCTCTTCTGCACCATTTATAGGCACTTCAGGACTCCTATGGATGAAAGGCGCACTTCAAGCGCAGGCCATGATTTACCCGTAGGTAGCGACGGCAGCTGGCTCCAGTTACTCCGTTGGGCGGGCTGCACAGCCTGCCTGCTTTCCCAGGCGCTCGCAGCAGGGGCGGACCGAGAACGTTGCTCTGTGCAGGGTTACAAGCGCTGCTGGCGCGGGGCACAAACAGCAACGTGCACTGCACGACAGGTTACGGGAGGCATGGATTTTTATGGCTGCTGTGGATGTCTTTGTAAAGGTGGAAAAGCAAAGGGACAGACTCTGAAATTTTACGTTTGAGTAAGCTGGTACGCTTTATTTCAGACCACGTCGAAAGTAGCTTCTTAACACGATGCTCTACGTGCTCTGGCAAGCTCCGGCGATAACATCAGTTTGCTGTGGCTAGTCATTACGCGCTCCGCTGGGCTAGGCAGCCGGATGATGACTGCCGCAGAAATCCTTACCTGCGGCAGAGGAACAAGCATCAGAGCTTGTCCAGAGCGCAGCAGCACCGCGAGCCAGCAGCTCGG